>NC_054534.1:58833094-59013094 GCF_017654505.1 Polyodon spathula | reverse complement strand
CCAATCAAATGAGAAAAAGGACAGGTGCCAAATGCTCAGTTTCAGTCGTGATAGTTATATTCCACTGCTCTTCATGAAGAGAGCATTCACTCAGAGATTGATGTATACATCTGCTTCGATATCTGCTTCTTTGACAACCACATAGCTGAGGATCACCCATGAAACTTGAAGCAAGTGAAAAATTGTATTTATTAATGCATTTGCAATGATAAAATCTTCAGCCTGTATGAATTAGCAGTGCACTTAAAAGACTATGTGTGGAACATAACCCTTCACCCAGATCTTCTAGTTTCATTTGGCCATCCTGCTCTTTTAAGTGAGGCTCAAGCTCTCATTGATATGTGAAAGTCCTGTTCACATGTCACTTACAGTGTTGTGTCCTCTGGAAACAATCATCGAACAGATTCAAAGTGGTACTGCAACACAAGTGGCACATGGGGCAAAAAACACAACAGTACTAGATGTCACAAAAGTCTATCGCAAGATATTGTGGATTCTGGTTACGTTTCACTCTGTGCACAAAGTAACACTTTTGTAGTGAAAAGCATAGATGGAACACATTTTCATGCAGTAAAACTTCTGCCTGGGTCTTTTACTTGCTGAAGCATACATATTCTCTCTCAATACTACGTAAAGGAAAACGTGGAAGAGCAAACCAGTCTGGGAAGAAAAGCAGGGAAGATGACTATGATTATGATGTGGAACCAGCACCAGACTCTTCAAAGGTGCATTGAAGAGAAGACATGGTGAAGATACAATGCTAGATGACTTTGTAGATAATCGTAGGAAGCCTAAGCAGAATAAAAATGAGTCCAAGCACAGCATGGAAAACGTACTACATTCCAATTGCTGGACTCCTCCACAAGACAGTAAGCAAGGGCAATGTGATACACTGAATTACAGTGAAACAGCTGAATGAGCATTACATTTCAGTGATACCAGCTTCTTTGGGAAGGAACTGGACAATTTGGCTACGGTGATGAAGATGGAAATCCAACTGCCAAACATTCCACACCAAAGTCAAGCAATATAAAGAATAACTTTCCATGGGACATGCCTGAAATTGAAATGAAGTATCTGGGTCTTCCTCGAAATAGATTATGTGCAATCTTTAGACCCAGAAAACTGGCTCAATTCAGCAGTGATTGAAGAAGCAATTTCTGCTTGTTTGCAATGTAAAGCAAAACAGACAATTTTTGGCATGCCCAACACATTTTTTAATGTAATCATCTGTCTGTTACTGTGTGTGTGTGTGTGTGTGTGTGTGTGTGTGTATATATATATATATATATATATATATATATATATATATATATATATATATATATATAATATTTTTTTTTTTTTCAGTAAACATTAATATGTTCTTAAGCCTAGTAATTAGAAAATACAATTTTTTTCTTTTCTCATTTTTGCGTGCACATAACAAACACATTTAATCTCATAGCACATTACATCTCATGGCAGTCCAGTTGAGTGCAGGGCCCCCTAAAGGGTAAGGCCCTAGGCGTCTGCCTCACTCGCCTTGCCCTAAGGTCGGCTCTGGGTGGATGTTTCCATTATCCACCACTTTCGTTTTAAGAAAATAGACACAGATTCTTAGATCTTCTTTTAGGCCACCAAAAGAAACTGTCAGAATAACTAATGAACCATCCCACCTTGTTTTGCACAGCTTTAGAAAATACTGAATCGGTGGGAAAAACAGGGTGCAGAAAAAAACAGTCGAAATAATGCGATCCCCAGCGGATCGCCTTTGAAAATAACCCCCATTGTGTTAATTCCATTCAACACTGATGTGTGGGGTCCTGGACAGCACTGGTGTTTTGGTGTAGTAATCATTTCTACCCATGACATAGTATTTTTGAGTCTACAAAAAACACAAAAAAACATTTATTGTTGCTGCCTGTTATCCGATAGCCAATGCAACTTTCAATAAAGAGGAGTAGAATGAGTTCCGACACTGTATGGGTAGCAGTGATTATTTCAGAACACAAAAACGCTGCAAGTGCAAAAGGCAGGATAGGACAGCTCCACATTCCAATTCAGATCTGCACAAAACCCTCCTGGCATCAGATATGTGCATGCCTCTGAAAGAAAAAACACTTATGCACTACTTATCTACACTTACAAACCATGACAACAGCAGATGGCCTACCTGCACAGATAGTTTATATTCTGGCAGCTTCTCAGCTGTGGATTGTATGGTTCTTTATTGCCAATGTAGGAAGTGTTACCATGGGGCTTGCATTTCAACATACACCAGAAAACTACCCAAGTATTTCATTTGTGAAACATGCTTGTAAAGCAATATTTTTGTGTTTGGGATTATGCAATATGAGCTGTTCCTTAGTTACCTATAGTTTTTTTTTTTTTTTTTTTTTTTGCTATTCCAAGACTGTTAAAACAGCTATCATTCTATTTTAATTTTGTACATTCGTTTTATTTGTAAGAAACTGTATTAGGGGTTTTCAGATTTCTGTTAGGGATTTTATGGTACAAGCTGTCATTCCTTATTTATCTATGATTTTACTGGTTTATCGGTATTCCCGGCCTGTCATTCAATGACATTCCACTTTTAGTTTGTATAATAGTTAATGTCTGTGTAATGACATAAAGGGTTTTAAGATTTGTCTTAAGTTATAAGCTGTCATTCTTTTTTTTCTGTTATATTCAATAAGCATTCCTTTCTGCATTGTAGTCAATGGGCATTCAAGTTTGTCTTTTGTTTTAGTCTGTCCCAAAAACTGTCATAATTACTTTTTGTCCTGTGTCTTTATACCTGCTCTACTGCCAGGTGTTGGCCAATAATTTTGGGAGTAGCTTCATTATCATTTCTACCAAAGCGATTTTGAAGACTGAAGGGTAGCTACTAAACACACAAACAAATCGCAAGCTTGTGAGGGATACAACTGGAAAATAAGATTTGTTCATTTGCAAAACGCTTTTAAAGCCTATATATGTAACACTTTATTAAAGTAAAAGAAAAATATCCCATCTGTACAAATAGGTTGTTATGGCCTTACCTTACCATAGTGAATTAACTACAAAACAAAGGATGCCATACAGTAATTGCAGTTAAAAAAAAATCTTGGGTGTAGTTCAGCCAAAACATGTTTGTTTTTTTTTGTTTGTTTTTTTTTTAAGCAAAGTGGTCTCTACCAAATTCTAGCCATTGCAACTCTTCCGTGCTTTAACTTCTGTATTGTTTTTACTGTCCCTTCAGAAGTGCAGGACTGAAATAATATAAGACCATTTTTCTTCTCTAAGTGGTGCAAACAAAATATAATTATAAAATCAAATGCAGATTTACCACAAAGTGTAATTTATCATATTGGATATTTGATACCTAAAGGAATTATTTCATTAGTTCTTGTGTCTTTTAAGTAGAAAGTGTTTCTAGATGGAATCATGGGAAAAGGGCCCACAAAGTTACAAGTGGTAAAGCAAAGACCATTATTTTTTCTAGGCGAAAATTGAGGGCTAATTGCCTCTTCCATATTAAACGTATTACATAGCCCACAGTGTTTCAATTTCAAATAGTTTGAAATAAGTAAAACCCAAGGCACAAGAGGGTTATTTACAAACATTTTAAGTTTCAGGTTGTTTCATTTTTTAAATATTGCCGTATTTGTTTTAGGTACTGGGAAAATACTGATGGATGAAGTTACATGTTCAGGACGAGAGGCTTCACTCTTTGAGTGTCGATTTGCAGGATGGGGAAAAACTGATTGCCAACATAACGAGGATGCTGGTGTGTCTTGCTCAGCCTAGTGAACAATTAAAATAACCGGTACATGAAACTCTAGTATGTAATTTTGAGCATCAGGTCTATGAAGATTAAATCACCAACTTAAGTTAGAATAATGTAATAATAATGGAAAGTAAGAATTGCTTAATCAGTGATAATTATGTTCTTTGACAATCTGTTTATACAAACTTGTGAGCTGTTATAATATTTGTATGAAAAGGTGTAGCATTTATTAAAATGTATTGCAACCAGATATAGAAATAAAACATTCTAACATTGTAGACTAAATCCAACATGCAGAGAAGGAGATGTGACAGGAATGAATAAAGTATATATATATATATATATATATATATATATATATATATATATATATATATATATATATATATATTTAAATCCCAACGTTCCTCCAACTCATTAACCAAATGACAACAATGAGAATAATCGTTCACAAAATCATTGTTTTTGGAGTTCGTTAAGCCTGGCCTCTGGCATAAGACCATCCTGATATCCTAATCAACTCGATCTCTCTTTTCTGCCTCCATCAATTTATATTTTTTTGAAAGACCACTTATTAATAAGTTATTTTCTGTTTCAATCTCACTTTTTATTTTCAGATTCTGCTCACTTATTCCTGACAGTTTTGTCATTACTAGATCTATTTGTGATGACTGTTGTATTACTGTAGTGTTTACATTGATTTGTATGTAGTGATCTGTTGCAAAATCTTAATTGTTTCAGTTTAAAAAGGAAACCAGAGGAATTAGGAAACAGATACTATTTTTAATCACTTCTGAAAATGTTGTGGCTTTCATTGTACTAAATATTAAGTTACAATAAAATCAACCTATTTTTTTTTTGTAATCATTGTGTGAAATTCAAATTACCATGTGTTTGCTCCATGGCAAGGTAGTTTATCTTACCAAAGCACTAAAACCTTATATTTGTATATATAAAACATAGTGTACAGTAAAAAAACTATGCAACCCAGAATGCTAACACTATAAAAAAGAATGATATTGAAAAGTAGATCGCAGTATTGGAATTAATATTGTATCTCAAGATGGCTAACATCTTTAATTTGCTAAAGCAAGTTAGAGAAGGAAATTAAGGGGAGGAGGTTATGTACAGAATCACACAAGTCATCTACAAAAGAGGATCTATCTGATAGGGGTTCTATCACTATAACAAAGCGCTAGTTAAATACATGGAATTCAGGCCCTGGTTGTACAGGAATAATATAAAAGTTGTTGGCTGGTTATTAAATTGTTTAATAAAACTGTCCCCTCAGGATTGAAAAGGAAAACAAAAAGCTCCAGTACAAAATAATAAAAAAAACAATTGAGTTTTATTAACAAGCCATGCAAGCAGTATTCTACATCTACCTGTTGTGGTGGATTAAATCAAGAAAAGACACTTTTGGTATTTATTACATCAGATGTGAGGAAAATAAATGTTGGTATTGCTTTCTTAATCTCTGCTGGCTAGCTATTTACAAATATCACAACCAAAATCTGAGGTTTTAGGACAAAAGAAGACAGATATGCACATACTCATTTTTGTTACCCAGTCAAGTAATAAGGAAGGGGGGTACTTAAGCTAGATGTGGCCTGGAAAATTGATCCAGTTTGGGATACCATTTATTTGTAGGGCTGATATTTGCTCTGTTGGGTAAATAGTGTACTGTAACATACACCCCATACATCCCCTAACACAACAAACCAGTACAAGTTTGTATTTTTTTGGTAGCCCACAGAATGTTATTTATTAACCAAAACTGTATTTTTTTTTGGGAGAATATGTATTGTCACATTTTCCATTGTCACAGCTCCTATAACAGCATAAAGAATACAAGCAATTTTAAAACTATTTTGAGAGTTTTTGTTTTTTCTCTTCTTAAAAATGTTAACATCCCCTGTGAAGAAGAAAGGTTAAGATCATTTTCTAAATGACCTCATTTACAAATGCTAATAATCACTTTTTATAATGTTTCAAGCATAATACACCTATCATCCTGGTTTGACTTGTATAGGTTTATAATTAGCAATATCTATGAATTGCATTTTGTTAATATTCAAGAATAACTCTCTAATCTTCAGACATTTTTGGTGTAACTATAGATGTTTCATTAACAATCTACTGTGAAATATACAAAATAATCTTCCAGATTTTGAGTTCTCTATTTGCCTCCCATGATTAAGACATACTGCACCAGTACTGTTTTCTAAGAGTTCAAATAGAAATTATATAATTTTAATGTCTGATAAGTATTTTGGTGTGTGGGAATATATAGACTACAGCAAACTGTGGCAGGGTGGAAGCCCCATGGGTAAATAGTGTGTGAGTGTGTGTGTGTTTGTTTGTGTGTGTGTGTGTGTGTGTGTGTGTGTGTGTGTGTGTGTGTGTGTGTGTGTGTGTGTGTGTGGGGGGGGGGGGGGGGTATATTTGTTTGACAGGATATTACCGTAAACCCACCACCGTGTGTCCATCATCACGTGACCCATTATAGTGCAACCCCACCATCGCATGACCCAATACAGTGTAACCCCATCACCGCTGGATCCCTTACCATGGGACAGCTTTACAGCGACAGACCACCACCGCGAGCTCCGTTACAGAGCATCACCGCGTGTAGCTGTACTTGCTGCCTGCCCGAGATGCATTCAGGGTGTTAAGTTATTGTGAAGTAGCTTCATGGTTTGTTTCAAGTTATTGTTATTATTATTATTTTTTTTTTTTTTTTTTACACATTACCTTAACAAGTTCCTCTTCTTCAGTAAAGACGTATTTTCCATACGGTATCGATAAAGGACACTTCAAAAGCAATTCATGTGCAAAGCACTTTTTAAAAAATATTTGGCATACGTACCAAAATAAATAAAATAAAGTCAAAACAAAGTGAAATGACATTCTGCTTCCCTCTCTAACAAAAATAGTTCCAGTGTCACACTAATATCTGTTTATTACTTCTGCTTACTGCTTAATGCTTATTATTAATGAATTAGGCTTCCAGGCCCATATTATTGCTGGGAATATTCTTCTTCTTCTTCTTCTTCTTCTTCTTCTTCTTCTTCTTCTTCTTCTTCTTAGACTTCACCTTGGGTAACTGCTGACATACACCAGATTAAAAAGGAAGATTGTAAACTGGAATGCAGATGGAGGACTACAAAACTGTGTATCCATTTTGAAATCTGGAAACAGCATCAGGTGAATTTCTGAGGGAAGCCAGAAGCTCACATTTTCCACTATTATTAATCTAAATAAAAATATCTCTAGGGTTCTTTTAAAACATCTTCTACTGCACCTCCTTTGATTGAAGCCACACCTGCTAAGTGTGAAGAATTTCTACATTATTTTCACAATAACATTATCAATATCAGGGATCAGATCTCTCAGAATGGCATGGAATCATTGTCTCTTATCTCTTTACAAGACCTGAATAAATTAGTGATGAAGATGAACTCCTCCACTTGTATTTTAGATCCAATCGTCACTAAATTCCTAAGACATTTTTAATGATCTGTGTCACATTGTTTAGGAAATTATAAATAAATTAATGGAATAGTTCCTGCTGCTTTTAAAACTGCACTGGTTAAGCCCATACTCAAAAAAACTAACTTAGATCCTACTATTCTGGTACTGGTACTGGCATTCTGCACTATTTGCTAAAGTGTTTGGTACTAGTGCTGTTACTGGAAGATGTAAAGTTGCTGGCAACTCTAGTATTAATACTACTGTTGTTGTGTGGCGAACGTAAATGTATGGAGTAAAGGTGAAGAATAAAGTCAATGCATGAAACTGGTCTGTGAGTTAATCAAAAGGGAGAATATTTCAGCATAAACATAGATATAACATGCCTGGCCTTTAATAGCTTATTGTATTCATTAGCAGTCAGGTGTAGTACTTGGGGGGGGGGGGGGGGGGGGGTCGCGGGGGGTCGCCGCTCCCCCACTTCTCTTGGGCAGGGAGAACACTGCTTCCGTATTTCATGTGTAGAATATTGAACTGTTTTGCTCCTATTAATATATGGAGATAGATATACATGTGTATAACCCATACAAATAAGCAAAGAATACAATAACTGTAAGAAACCCTTGAGAGATAAATAATGAAAAAGTTTGAATATACCATGCCTGGTCTGGAACAACATGTATGAATAATGAGGAGAGGTGAAGGGAACTTGTATTAACGCTGTGCTGAGGTGTCAGCATTTTACAATTAGATGTAATCATTGGAACAGTTCTTATTTTTAGACCCATATATAAGAAATAATGTAGATAGCCTCAGTTGGTCTCTATGCTACTATTTGCGTCGCATTGCACATAGCATTGAGCTCCTGGTGTAACACTCCCTACTGCCAGTTTCCCATATCTCAAATTATCAGACAAAATGAGCCTCCCCTGAAGTAGCCCTTGTGAAGGGCAGGTGCAGTTTCTCCGTTGTATCTGATAATATGTGCCTCCCCTCTAAATTGCCTACCTCAATTAAAAAATATATGGTAACCTATTTGGGTGGGAGCTATTTTTTGCACACCTCTGTTATCTGTAATGGCGACTTCATTATTTCTGACCAGATTGATTCTTAGTTCTATCACAACTTGTTACAAAAAACCTGTACTTAAAAAATAAAATAATATTAATAATATAGAAATAACATGCATAGTCAGTCACCATGTTTATTTTTGTTTGTTTTGACTTTTATTTATTTATTTTGGTACAGTAATAATTCAGGAAGATTAAAAAAAAAAACTGGCAAAAAAAAAAAAAAAAAAAAAAGGAAAAGAAAAGAAATCCTGCATAACCAATTGTCAAAACTTCTAGGGTTGGCTAAAGTTAGCAGTTAAATAGAAATCTTTGGAGATATTTTTTTAACATTGTTTTCGTTATTTGTTTGTTCAATGCCTGATATTAATTTACCATAGCATATTGTAAAGTAGCAGGAAACCTTTTTATTTGAAAAGAAGCCAGGATTATTATTATTATTATTATTATTATTATTATTATTATTATTATTATTATTATTAAAGTTTTATTTTCCAACTAAGTACATGACACTGGAACTATTTTTTGTTAGAAAGGGAAGCAGAATGTTGACTTTATTTATTAATCACTACCAAGCCTCACCCAGAACAACTGGAAGCTGCTAGAGACTGGAAAATGCTGGCAGATGTTGGTCAACAACTTATATTTCCACCTGAGGTTGCCACCACTAACCTTTGACCAGACATTGTCTTGTGGTCTGGATCAGCACAGCTTGTTCATCTGGTAGAGTTAACAGTGCCATGGGAGGATGCTGTGGATGAGGCGTATGAGAGGAAAAAAACTTGGGTATGCTCAACTAGCTGGTGAAGGGGAACAGCAAGGATGGAGTGTCTGGGTTTACTCAGTGGAGGTGGGTTGTCGAGGATTCGTGGCGCACTACAACCCGGTTTCCCAGAGATGGTTTAGTGGCCATGAGTTGCGTCGCACAGTGAAGAACTTACCTGAAGCAGCAGAAAGGAGCAGCAACTAGCTGTAGTTGAGACGGAAAGATTCTGGATGGGGATTTCAAGCACAATAGAAAGAAAGCAACACTGTCGAGCCCTCTTGCGGTGTCGTGGACTAGTTGACGAAACACAGAGGATGGAAGGTGCCCACTTGAAGACCCCAGAGATGTACCCTACTTAGTTAAATCCAGACGGTTGTCATGCTGATGCGCTGGGGAGACTGCACTGGGTTGATCCCTGGAGCCAGCATAGCAGCCGTTGTGTGAGCTTATACACTGGGGAGGCAATATAAGCTGATCCCTGGAGCCAGCATTACACTTCAGCCATCAGCACCAATCAGAAGGATATCTACATCATCAGATGGAAAGAAACGCAAATGGATGGAGATGGATCACATAAGTTTACTGTAAAGCTTATTTGGTGCTTATCTTGGCTAGAGCTGAGTTCAAATCAGCATGAAGTTTTAACATCTACTTTCATGTAATGGAAATCATTAGGCTTCCAGGCCAATGGGGCGGAAGCTTATTGTTATTGCTGTGTTTATTATTATTATTATTATTATTATTATTATTATTATTATTATTATTATTATTATTATTATCATTTTTTTTTCGCCAAAACTTGCTTGAAAACTCACCAGATCCGGTAGTTTGGTCGATGCTTATGGGAAGATGAAAAATGCTAATGAACATATGTCGTAAATCACATGGTTTGGCAGCTATACTGGATTGAAAAAAAACATTTTGCCTAAATGTAAAAATTTGTTTTTTGAAAACCACTTATTGCAGAGTTCTGAAAGTTAGTATAATTGTTGAGAGATAGTCCAAGATTACCTGTTGTTCATAAGAAGCTGATAGGTTGTGTGGTATAGTGGCCATGTTGCATGACGTCAAAACCGCACGGTACAGACGTCATAATCACAAACTACAAAGACCTTCTCCCAAACCGCTAGTCAGATTGAAACAAACCCAGTGGCATATATGATCCTAGTGTGGTTGTCTTTAAAGGGTGTTAAAGGGAAGTTGCTACAATAAAAAAAAAACATGGTGACTGCGTTGGATGACATCATCAACATAGAAAACTGGCTTAAAAAAAATGGTGGGCCTCATGCACTAAATGGTGGTAAATTACCTGAAATACTGCATGGTAAGAGAAACAAAACAAGCATTAATGGGCTTATTATGTGGTAAACTGGTTACCGCTGTTTAGTGCATGTATTGGGTCCCACGGTGGTGGGGTTGCGCTGTATTGGATTACGCGGCTGAGGCATATTACCACAACTGTGGAAAAGTTAGCTTACTTCCACCGAGCGCTTTTCTTTCTTTTTTTTTTTAGCCAGGTAAATCTATTATGGAAAACCGGGGTGTGATGTTGGAGTTCGCACAGAGAATTAAAGTTGACTAATAAGCCGATGCGTTTATTTTTTTTCAGAAGTATTTGTGATTAAATACCTTGTTAGTATACCATTTAAACTGCAACCCCCCCCCCATAAATGGAACAGTTGTTTTTTAATCAACACTGACCTATTATAAAGTTTCACGCTGAGTCCCGCCTACGTAGCTCTGATTTGATAATGTGTGTTTTGACTGACAGTACAACATTGCCACAGTTTATTTTTGAACCACCAGAATAACAGTTTGTTGTTTTTGCTTTTCGATAACGGACTTCAAAAAAAAGAAAGGATTAGTATGGGCAAAGGTATTATAGAATATCTTTGGTATGGGCCTGTGAGGCGTGTGAGTAAAAATGGATTTTCCAGACAGCGATTTACGTGTAAAAAAAAATAAAAATTGTATTTAATATTACACGGAAAAGAAAAAAAAACAATAAAGAAGGATGTGAGGGAGGGAGTGCTGGAGTAATCAAAAATAAAGGAACGGAAGCCTCTTAATCCTTTTCGTGATCTACTCAATCCAAAATGAAACAAAAAGGAATAAAAACAGAAAAGAGCAAAGTTAGTAAGGCCTCCATCCGTAATTAAAAGTAAATAACACAGTCCACCCTGCACGTACTTCCCTCCAGCCTTTTTTTCCCCGCCTCTATTCCTCAGGACCAACCCCGAACACAGTAGCATGTTCCCTTTAGTATGCAAACCCCGCTCCGGTAGTCAGTGGATCACCAATCCCAGACTGACAGGTATCCTTAACTTCACTTGACTCCAGTGGCTGGAATTTACATTCTCGTACTTCCGCCCCTCACCAAGGTGCCACCTCTCAAAAAGATGACTTTTGTCATGGTCACAAGACCTTGGTAAGAGAAGTCCCGAGTTGGTTTGATGCCTTCTACTGTTGGGAGGCTGAATTGCAGACCGAAACCCCTTTGACTCATCACAGGGCCCCAGCAGAGACTGGGCCCAGATGCAGTCACATCCCTCACACCTCCCCTCTGACGCCAGCCCTGTACACAGTGATAAAGTGACCAGTAAAAACGTCACTGATGAAATGTATGTAAGAAGTTTTTTTAAAGCTTGAATATTTTATAGCTCCTCTTAATGTTATATATATATATGTCTTGAGGCTGCTGTAATAGCCTATACATTTGCTCCATATTTTTTTTTTTCCCAGAGTTCAACAAGTTGTTGTGCATCTATCAGCTTTTCAAAACCTACATTATGCAACATGCTGAAAGGTGTAATGAAATTTCAGTGCTGAAGCAGTAATTTAATAAGGGATATAACTTGCTCCTGGGAGCCCTGTTGAATGCAGTGAGTATCACTGAGGACAAGGGAATTTTGCACAATGATGGGCAAAGATGGCGTTAACAAGGTTTCATAATATAGTATAGTGAAGTTTACAGCAAATTAATCTAACGTCAATGACATGCCATTTGTCATGGAAAACTAATCATAATTCAAATGGCATTCCATGACAAGGTCAATAAATTACCATTTTCATCATGGAAACACTGTCAGCAATGTGGTTCCATCACATTCTAAATCAGATTTTATGTAATGCATATATAAAATGATGGCCATACTAAATATAAAGTGTAACAGCATCCACTACAAAATGTTACCATATGTGATGAAACAAATATCTCTTACAATATCCTTCATGTTAGAAAGCATTACTTTGACATTCAAAGTAAGTGTCACAGTCAATGTCCTTGACACCCCTGTAATGCCTATAATTTATGGCTGTCATTTATGTCATCATGTGTATCTGAGGTGGGGTAACATTATTTATGCAATTTAAATTAATTTTTGAAGAAGTACCGGATCATTGAAATTATAATGTAAAACCCAAAGGTTTTATTGCCATGTAATCTTTCCTTGTGTCATCCATATTACATTCAGGTCATTCCCTTGAAAACTAATGATTCATAGAAATGGAGTGCGTTGATAAATTTACTCGCCTTAAGTACTGCTTGGATATTTACTATGGTATATTAAATAAAGTCTTAATACATGACAAGTTTGGTAAAGTAAATTTCATTGTGAAATAGACAAAACTTCTTAATTTCTAACATTTTTTAAGTTTTACTCATGGCAAATATGTTCACTCCTAAAGTTTGCTATCCACCTTCCCATCCCACTGTCATAAGTGACCCTAAAACCCCTTCTCTCTTGTATGAGGTGCTAGCACCTTTTGAATGGAAGACTTATGCTGCAGAAGTATATGGGCCTTCACTAGAACCAACTTAATTTCTAGGGGGGTTCCCCACTGATGACGGAAATGATAATGAGGCTTGGAAACCCATTGATATATAAAAAAAAAGAAAAAATTGTGAATTCTAGCCAACTGAGATATTTTGGATGGAAGGGATACCTAATAAAATAGTGCTCTGTAATCAAATTGAAATATGAAGCATGAACATAATAGTTATCAGTCCAGAATCATTTCTCCCTGTGGTAAACTTTGTCTGAAAAGGGGAAGAGGCAGGTACATACCCAGCTTCAAGTGTGGATGTCAGAAGTGTAGAACTGGGCTGTCACAAGCAGAACCAAAAACATGTCCTGCTTGCACTCACATGGTAAAGCATTACAAAATCATGTTTGAATGCAATTTTATTTTATCATTTGAATGTTGAACCAGACAAAATGAAAACAATTTAATGTATAGGGTGTAATGCAGATCATCCACTTAAATTAGAATGCAAATATGGGAGGACTGGCTAGCAGGGTTCAAGTCTTTTGCGTGTTTAAAACTGTCATCCTCACTAGCGATGCTCAGCGATGGATTCCGGACTCCATGGTGGCTTTTACACTGTTACACTGACAGCAGAAATGGACAAAGATTTTCAGTCTTGCTGGATACACTGCGATATCCTGGATGCAAACTGGACACTGAGATTAAAAGACCATTGTTACAAGTATCTGTTAAGGACAATAATATTATTATATTGTAAGACTTGGTACTGGTTTAGAAATAGTTAAAGCAGAAATCTGTGTTAGCCTAAAATGAGAAGATTTAGCAAAACTATAACCTAACTTAACAACATCAATGGAGCCCCTTGGAATGTGCTAGTAGTAAAATTTCTTATCTGCAGAAGCAGCTTAACCTAAACAGGGGCCTCTCGCTTGTAAGTCTTATCTGAAAATGTACTAGGAACTTTTTGGTATCAGAAGTAAATATTTTAGCAAGCAGGGCTAAATTTATTGACATAAACAGATGCTTTAACTCAAAGGCAGGTTGGCTGTTTATTCTTATCTAAAATGAATGAAGAAATATATTTTAAAATGAGGTAGGACTCACTGACAGAACAGGTGCTTTATATCTGGGGTACTGTGACAGGAATGTTAGAGTGGTGACGTCAGGCCAGAAGCAGGAACTGCAGAGACCCACAGATAGGTCGGGTGCAAAAGGCGCAGCGCGACATTTATTTTTAAATACAAAAATAAATAAAACATTGAAAGAGAAAAATGCTGCTCACAGAGTGAAATAAAAAGGTGAAATAAAAACAAATCACAAACACAAAATACGAATATAATATGTAGGTCAGGATGGACGGTAACCTTCACTGATCTTTCATTTTTGTTTTGTTTCCTCCTCTCTCTCTCTCTCTCTCAAGTTCAACTGCTTTATTGGCATGATAAGCAGATCAAGCATTGCCAAAGATACAGCTCTCTGTATCTCTCACAGTGGAGGATGAAGTGGGTCTCAGTTTCAATCTCTCCACTGTTGCACTGGGTACAGATTCTGTCTTCCAAAGGTTTCCATTGTACTCTATATACCTGCCCGTTTCAATGGCTAGCTTGTGGTCACTAATCCTATATTTTGTTAAAAGGTGTTTTTTTTTTTTTTTTTTTTTTACAGTGTTTTGATATTCAGCCAGGGTGTATTCTCTGTTGAGGGAGTTGTAGAAGTGGAGTTTATTTTGGCTTTTAATCTGCTCTCTCTAATAGAGTATATATGTATTTCTCTATCAGAGCAGATCCTACAGATTTTCTCAGTGCCCTCTGGCTGCTAGATTCAGTGGTAAGACTATTGTGGATGTTAATACTGGTGGGTGTGGACAGGGATGTGATGTAGGACTGTAGCAAGTGTTTAGCTGTACTGCCCAAGGAGTATTCAAGGGCTTGGAAGTGGTGGAAGTTTGGCCTGTTGTTTTTCAGATGGAGACAGAACTGGGTGATTCTTTTCTGGATGGGGGTGAGCAGAGGCACACTCCCTAGTTCTGCTCTACAGCCATTGTTGTGAGCTTCTCTGTGCAAGTGCAGTAGCTCTTTACAGAAAGACAGGTATGTGGTTTCTGTGGAGTTTTGTCCCACTGCGTGTACTCTGTACTCAGGGTTGGGCCCCAGACTTCACTCCCATAGAGCAGAGTTAGCTGAATGATGCTGTCAAACAGCTTCAGTAATTATCTGGTTGGGGGTCTTTTTTAATAGTGTAGTACGTTCTGAGAGGTTTCTCTTTTAGTGTTTTGATTGCCAGTTTAAAGCTGCCTGATGCACTTAACGTGAGTCCTAGGTAGTTGTACAAAAGACTGTGGTCTATTTCTTTGTTATTTATTTATTTAATTTTTTTCTGGTTGTTTTGTGGCTTTTTTTTGGAAAATTATGATTTTGGTTTTGTTTAGGTTAACCTCCAGAGTCCATGTTGTGCAGTATATCTCCAGCGTGGGGGATAGGATGACTAAGTCATCTGTGTACAGCAGACTCTTCACTGTGGTGTCGCCCATTGACAGAGCTTCCTCTAACAGACCAGGCAGATCATTAATATAAATGTTGAAGAGAGTGGAGCTGAGGCTGCAGCTCTGTCGCACTCCTCTCTCCTCCCTAAAGGAACCTGTTTGTTTGTTGTCTATTTTTACTTTGCACTGTGTCTCCGAATACATGGATTTAATTTCCACCAATTCCTGCTTGTAGCAATTTGAGATACATTCCAGGGTGCCAAGTACTGTCAAATGCGTTTTTAAAATTGATGAAGCAAGCAAATATTTTGCCTTTGTTGGTGTTGTTTACATGTTTGTTTATGAGTGTCTGTAAAGTAAAGATGTAGTCAATGGTGCAATGTTTGGTAAGGAATCCAATCTGGCTCTTGTTTATGATGTTTTGTGTCATCAGATATTGGGATATTCTTTGGTTTAAAATACTACAGAATAGTTTGCTGAGGTTACTCGCCACACAGACTCCTCTGTTTTTGATTGAGGGCATCTCCACTCTTGTAGATGGGGGTGATGAGCTCCTGTACCCACTGCTCAGGAAATTGCCAGGAGAGCAGGAGCAAGTTTAACAACCTCAGCATAGCGGCCTGGAGGTGAAGGGTGCTGTGTTTCAACATCTTAGTGAGGATCTGATCAGAGCCACTGGCTTTCCTGGGCTTCAGTTTGGAAATGGTAATGGGGGTGTCTAAGGGGGTTGGTAATCATTAATTATTACATCCAGGGAGTTCATTTTATTCCAAATGTCTTTTTGTTGTGGTGTGAGGGCTTCAGTTTGGATTCCTTTATATAGGTGTTGGAAATGTTCTGTCCAAATTTGTCCATTTTGGATTGCTGTGGAGTGTGTCTTTTTATTGGGTCTCAGTTTGTTCTAGGTTTGCCAGAAGGAGTCGTCGTCTATGGCCTTGTCGATCTGGGTCAGTGTGTTTTGCATGTAGAGGGTGTGTTTGTGTCTAAGAGTGGCTTTGTATTCTCTCAGTGTGTGGTGGTAGGAGTCTCGCAGGTCTGCTCTGAGGGGCTCTCTGTGTTTCAGGTTGACCTGTTTTCTTACTTTGTGTCTTAATTTTGCACATTCTCTGTCAAACCATTATATTTTGATTTTTCTTAGCATTTTTTGTTGATACTTTGTGTAGTGATTTTTCTGCAGTTGTTTTGAAGATGGTGTTTAGGTCTGTCAGGGCCAAATTTATATCATTTTGGGTCTGATTAGTTTTTGTTCAGGAAAGCATTTATTTCTTTAATTTCTGTGGAGTTTAGGGTTTGCTGGTAGTGTTCTACGCTCTCCTGATTTACTCTGGAGGGAGTGGGAGAAAGTTTGTAGGGGGGTTACTGTGGATAGGTTTGGGGGGTTTCTTTAGGTAGAGGACAATTTGGCAGTTATCTGATAGGTAAGATTGTAGTCTGACTGCAGGGCACTTATATCAATGATGTCTAGGTCTGTTATTGTGTAGTCGGCATTGCTGCCCAATGGGGAGTTAAACTTGAATCTGCCCAGAGAGTCGCCTCTCACGCTCCCGTTCACCATGTACAGGCCTAGGCTTTTGCCTCAGGACAGTGATATTTCAAAATATCACTATTTTCACAACTTGCCCGTTTTCTTCCAATGGAATATCACTATTTCCACAACTTGCCTGTTTTCGAATGGGAAAACGGGCAAGTGTGTGTCTTTTCGTTCACATAAAGTCAGAAAAAAACATCATATGAATCAAAATTAACATGTATTTATACTAAAGTAATACAAAAATGACTACAAAAGATTTAGAAGTGAGTAGTTTTTCGAGATTTACGATTATACTGTAAATACTGTATGTGATTTGAGATTCAGCTTTTATTAGGGAGCTCCCCTAAATCCCGTGTTTAGAAAGATACAGGGTATTAATGCTTGTGACAGAGTAGCCTTCTGCTGTGTGGGTGCGTGCATTTACTGCTGAATAACAGGCAGGAGATCGATGGAGGTTGAAGATGATACACCCTGCAGGCAAACAGGATTTATTTACATATCAAGTTAACACAGTGAACAGCTCACGTGACACTACCAGCAATGGCAGCGCACAGAGCACAAACAACACAGTGTATGAAAACTTTGGTAGGATCTACAATCTCTAAACTAATCTTCTCTGTTCAATAATAAACTAACGTTGCTGAAGAGCTTGATCATAGCGGATAAACAGGGCAGATATGTGACAGATTACTGTATTCTCCTTTGCCTGTACAGTATACATTTCTGTATTCATCCTAAACTGTACTTGTGGCAGGCTGGCGAGTGGATAGATGCCCAGAGACAGACTGCAGTTCAAAAAAATAACTATTTTATTATAAATAAACACAAAATGAAAGGGCACAAGGGCCAAAACAAAACAATTTAAACACAAAGAAAGACAAAAAAAGCAAAATTTACAAAAATAACAATCTCCAGGCTGGGCAATGCCTTCACTGGATTCAAGCTCTCCAAACAACCAAAAAAACCAACCTGCTTCCTCAGCTCCCTCTCCCCAAATGAGAAGCAGAGGCCTCCTTTCATATCAGGTGGCTGGGCGCTGATTGATCGTTAATCAACCTAATCAACTAATCAACCCCAGCCACCTGAACATAATAAACCCAGGCAGGTAGGGGAAGTTAACCCCATCCCTGCCAATTTAAAGGGCAGAGCTTTGCTCTGCCACAGTACTGAGGACAAATTAGCCTTTAACCTTAAATATTTTTACTTTGTATTAAGCACAAAATAAACTTGGTAGCAATTTTAGTCAAAAGTTTTGAGAAGCAGTTTCAACGTTTTTCTTTGTGAACCATAGAAATTCAGTTCAACTTTATACCCAAGTAACGCATTAACACAAGCACCACCACTAGAATATACAGTCAATATGTATTCCTTGTTTTTCAATTTTTATTTTAGGTTATGGCGTAAAAAAAAAACACCAACATATTCAGTTTTTCTGGTTTTAAGTTTCTTTTTATTTATATATAAATTCAGTCGTCTCCAATTTTTTACCCTGGCTTTCTCTGCAATTTAATTGTTATCTGTATCCTCGGCCCACTACACGGAACCCCCCTGCTGCCTCAGGGAACGGAGGCTGGAGCACGTGTCCTCCAAAACGTGCTCCTGCCAATCCATCATTTTTCGCACTGTGGATCCACAGCGAGGGCACCAGATCTATAGTGCCAGAGGACAACACAGATCTGGAGGCTCCACTGCAGAACCACAGGCGCCCTATCGGCCACTGGAGTGGCTGATGCGCAGTGAGCCGTGGATTCCCCTGCGGACCTAAGCCCTCCCTACCCTGGCAGTGCTTGGCCAGTTGCGTGCCACCCCCTGGGAGCTCCCTGTCACGGTTGGCTGTGACATAGCCTGGACTCGAACCTGCAATCCCCAGGCAATAGGGCACATCAACGTGGAGTGCCTTTGCTGGATGCGCCACTCCTTCTGGTTTTAAGTTTGACCAAAATGGTGTTAAAATGTGACCTGAAGAGCTAAAAACACACTGATAGTACCCTTGTAACAGGAATGCAGAATTTTCTTGGCCAGACTAATTAGCATTGGTAGATCTGCTGCATGAGTATTCCACCACATCAGAGGATTGTTTTTATTTGTGGCAAAATCTTAAATAGCGAGAGCTCTCATTCTCGGCTCTGGTTTCATTGGAGTCCTCCACTTCAGCACATTTCATCTGTAGCTACTGCTGCTTTGTGGTAATGTTCTGCAGTAGCTGACAAAGGCTACCTGGTGCCAAGCCTTTATTTCCCCTGTGCTACTTTCAGCAGCATTCTCTGTTCCTGTGGGTACTTCTTGCTGGGGCAATTTAGCATGAGTGACTACTACCTAATTTGCTGTAATGACAGTTATATCCTCTATATTTTTAAAGAAGCTGTCCTTGAATCTGGGGTCTAGGCAACAAGCAATGCCAAGCATAAAAAAGGTTTTTCATATTGTCTCTTGAGTGAATTGTTATCAGATCATCCTTTATGGTAGCCTTCATGTGCTTGGCCAACTCACTCTCACTGGTCTCTTCTGTGAGCAAATCATTTGTCAGATGATGAAGGACTGGCTTCAGTGCTGATGTAGTAACATAGCTTTCAGCAGCTGGAGAATCTGTAAAGAATCTGCCCCTCCTGGTAACTACATTATGGATTAGGATGTGTTGAGGGACATTTAGATCAGCCTGCTTTTTGACCAGCTCCCTACTCCTTTTCCATCTTAGCTTAAAGCTCTAAACAAGAAGTCGACAAGCTCTCACAGCAGTGTCTACTCCATTTATTTTTAAGGCTTTTCCAATGGCCAGATTCAGATTGTGGCCAAAGCAGCTCTGTAAAGGCTTTTTTTCATGTTTGCCCCATTATCAGTGGTTATGCCAGCCAGGTTGCAGATGTTCGGGTTCCATTCAGATAGGAGCTCTTGAAAAAAGGCTTGAATATTGTCAACGGTACAGTCCAGGGGGATGAAAACTGTTTCCAGACACTGTGTTTGTAATTTTCATTTGATACGTAATGAACTGTCAGCCTCTTATAGGGTTCTCCACTGCCTGTTCCACAGCTCAGTTGTACAGGAAAACGACTCCATCTCCGACTCCATTTTGTAGTGCATTGTGCATCTTGAGTATTTCGTTTGCAGAAAAAATGTTTTCTGGCAGAAAGCATATATTGTGGGTTTAACTTTGACACTAGATTTTTAAACCCTGGCTTCTCCACTATCTGAAAAGGCATAATTTATTTTGCAATGAAATAAGCCACAGCAACATTTAGATCCTGTGCCTGACTAGAGTTCTAGTTCATCTAATTTCCTTCCTTTCTCAAAAGCTGCAAGTATATTTGGCCTTTGCTGTACTGATGTTGATGTACAACCTTGCTTTTTTGAAAATAGCTTGGCCCTGGGGAAACGAAGAAACACTGTAAATGAAAAATTAAATAATTCCAAATTTCAAACAACACAAAAAAAATAAATAATTTTAGATATCACACTTGTATATTTCAGCACCACGAAAAGATGCAAAAAGCATAGTAATTAGAACTTTTTTTCTTTTACAAATTTTAAAACATTAAAAGAACACCCTGAAGTTCAATGCAATGCAATATATGTTATACTGCCACAGTATGCATTATTATTATTAATATTTATCCTTTGCTCAAAAGAATGTTGTGCTGCAGGTCTTTTTAAACAGGCATCAGATTCATATGTTATACTGTAGATAAATTCTAACATACAAAAATAAAACAAAATAATAAAACTTAAAGTGCATTGTTTGTTTGCTGGTAAACAGAATTAGGAAATGATTGGTCATATTGCTTACACAATTATTTAGGGGGGAATGGCAAATATATATATATATATATATTCTACATATATCTAGATATATATATAGCATATCCCTAATTATATATAATATATGCGCATCATCATTCACACTGGTGCTGCTTTCAGGAGACCTATTGAACTGTTCATCACTGTGAGATAGAGCACTCTGCATTGCTTTTGCCATTGCCTGTTGTGAAGTTTTTGCATACCACAGAAGACAAAATGTGCTTTTCCTTTTAAACCAGCGCTCTGTTTCTTTTCTTTTTATTTTAACTATTTACACACAGCCCTATTTTCGCCTGTTTTTCACGGTTTTCATTTATGTGTTTAACTACTGGATAGTTTGTACTGCATGCATGTAACATATCAAATGAAAAGGCCACAAAATTGATACATATGATTTAAGTTGCAACAGGATCAGGCATACTATACATGGTAGAGATGAGAATATATATTAAAAAAAAAAAAAAACACTTTTCCAAAAAATCATGTTTGGTCATTGCTTTATATATATAGTAATCACAGATGAGTAAAAAAAAAAAAAAGAAAAAATGCACCATTGAACCTCAATATGAAATGGAAAAAAAAAGTGGCAGTGTTCAATGTACTCTCAGGCTCCTTGTCTCCCTGCCAGTGCCCAGCTCTGTCTTTGTCTCCCTTTCCATCTCTTCTGTCTGTCTCCTTGTCCAGCTCTCTCTCAGGCATCCTGTCCAGCTGTCTCTCTTCCTCTCTCTCCCTGTCCAGCTAATCTCATCTAATCAGTACTGTGTCTAGTCAAGACTTAACCTGGAACATTCAAAATAAATTCCCCCGCTCTGGTTTGCAATACACTCTGAGAGTTGCAGTTGTTATATGGTGGTCTCCCGGCACGCACCATTAACCGACTGCAGTCCAGAATGCCGCTGCCAGGATCCTTACCAGATGTAAAAAAAATCACCCCCAGTTTTTCCCAGCTGCACTGGCTACTTGTAAAGTTCAGGATTGTTTTCAAAACTCGCCTGCTCATCTACAATGCCCTTCACAACACAGGTCCCGAGTACCTCCTCAACCTGCTGATCCACTACATCCCTGACCCCAAGCTGCGGTCCTCCGACTCTGGCCTGCTTGTTATCCCCAAGCAAAAGTGCACCACACTTGGAGAACGCTCGTTTATCTTCATGGCTTCAACTCTTTGGAACTCTCTCCCAACTTTGGTGCGTGATGCTCCCACCGTCACTAGCTTTAAATCTCAAGACTCACCTCTTCTCTCTTGCTTTCATAATCTTTAAGCCGGATATCTGTTATTTGCAGCTGTGTTGCTGCTGCTGTTTTTTTTTTTTTTTATTGTATATCACGTATTATGCATTTCTCTGTATTTAAAGTATTATGGATTTTCTTGTTGTTACTGCATGTTGTAAAGCGCTTTGTGATGGTGGTCCACTATGAAAGGCACTATATAAAATAAAGATTGACTGATTGAATATAATGCACTCTGGGAGTTGCGCGCTATGCTCTGTTGTGACGTAAACCTTGCAGCTGCTGCTGGGACAACAATGTAACAACTAGAAAGTCACAAAAATGCAGCTGACAGTTTGGAAAAGAAAACGGGCAGATGATAAGCGCCAAAGTGCTACTCAAATGTTTTAAATTGAGAAGTGGCGATAATCCGTACTGGTGAATACCTCCTCATTTCAAGCACTGGTCTCGCTGCTTCAATGACGGAGAAATAAACTCAAAACGAAACTTAGGCTGTGAACACTGTCACATGATGAGAAGCCAAAATGAATGGGGCTGAGTTTTAAGAATTAAAGCTAAAGTCAACGCTTGCAAAACACCTAGATAGACTTTATATTGTTTTTTTTTTTTCAGAACTGTTTACTTCAACTGCAGTGTACTAAGTTTCTATAATGCTTAAAGATAGCAGCCTAGAATCACATCCGAGAGAATAAAGTCTTACGACACTCAAAATATGCAGCACTATAGGGATGATGTGTCTTAAGGCTTGGGCAGTGTTAGGTTTGTGCCACACATAGCGCTTTGAGTTTTGGCCAAAAAGCTCTATCTTGGTCTCATCTGACCACAAAACCTTTTCCCCACATTGCAGCTGGGTGACTCTCATGCTTTCTGGCAAACTCCAGATGCGCTTTCAGATGGTACTTTTTGAGTAACGGCTTCTTTCTTGCCACCCTCCCATACAGGCCAATGTTATGCAGAGCTCTTGATATGGTTGACTGGTGCACCATTACTCCACTCCCAGCCACTGAACTATCCAATCAAAGGGTGAAGAGAGGAGTTACAAAAGCACAAGTGTAACTTTCAAACAGCTCTCCCGACACGAAATCGAAGACTCTTGACACACAACTTTGAACTTTGACAATCTGAAGACCCAGCCTGTGACTGGTTGAACAGAGATAATCTTATATGAGATAACTACTCTAGTATTTGCCTTGATGTGGCAATCTGCTGCATAACACATCTAAAATCCTAAAAGTACTTGTAGTCAAATCTCTAACTTAGCCCCGATTGATCACTGGAGTTTATTAGAGTTTATTATTTCAATTTAAAATGAAATGTCAAACTGTACGTAGACAGTTAGAATCGTTAGGTTATTATCATAATCCTGATTCCTGGAAATAGAAACATAACCATTACCGAATGGGTATTAAGACCTGAAACCTGATGCAGTCATGCCTGCCCCTGAGAGTGTAAAGGACTGCAGGCACAGTCTCAGTATCATTTTTCTTTCAAGTCTGCTGCAATCATGGACGCAGCGACCTTGAAGGTTAATGGTTGCATTTGTCTTTCAGGAAAGCAGAGTTATGATAATAACCTAAAGTTCCCTTTCAAGTACAAAATGTAACCATTACCAAATGGGTCAGCATTCCCAACCCATCACAAGGGCATGATTGCTGCACGACTGGATGCTACAAAGCTAAGCCGAGGCTGCCTTGTGCATTACCATTCGGAACACCACTAACAAGTAGCTAGGGCTAAAAAATTGAGGGAGAAACTCACCTCTATGTCTGTGTTGTAAGGGTTGACTGAGAATTCGCCCTTAACACTCGTTCCATTGACAGATGCACCCTGGAATAAAGCCCATCAAATTGCCATGCCCCGGTAGGAATGTGCAGTGAGCTTTCTGGAGGGGGCAAGTTGGCCAGCTAATAGACAGTCCTGACTGTGTCGGCTATCCAATTGGACAGCTTCTACTTAGACAGGGCTTGGTCGTGGGACTTCATCCCAGAGTAGACAAAACATTGTTCAGATTGCCTCCAACTTTTTGTCCTGTCAACATAGCATGCCTACATTGGGCACAGCGTATGGAGTTGCCACTCCCTGTCAGGATAGAAAGGAGGTGGATGGAAGCCTTCAATTCTACAGACTGGTTGACATGGAATGCCGAGTTAGTCTACAGCAAAAAGCAGGATTGGTATGGAGCATAACCCTTGTCCTGGCATCTGTAAAAATTAAGCAGGCTCTCACTAAGGAGAAAGCTTGAATCTTGCTCACCCGCTTTGCGAAGGTGATAGCAAGCAATAGTTGCTTGAGCGAGAAATATTTCAGCTCAGCTGAATGCATGGGCTCAAATGAAGGCTTCAACAGTGCATTAAGCACCACATTTATCTCCAGCGAGGAACAAGGCCTTCAAAAAGGTGGCCGCAGCCGTCGAACCACTTTCAAAAATTGCCCAGCCAGAAAGCTGAGCTCCTGCGGAGACCAAGTCAATTTTAACATGGCAAGCCCAGTGGCTGCCAGAGAGACCTTTAATATAGAAAGGGATTTCCCCTGAAACAGATCCTGCAAAAAAAATTGCAGCCCCACATCTGAAAGATGCTCCACTTACCCATACTGGGAACACGTGTACGCTTCTCCGGAATTTTGTAAGGTGTCAATAATCTGGACAGACTCAAACAGCTGAACGCAGTCGTTCAGGGCCCAGACCCAGAGCTACCGGCTTGATGGGTCAGTAATGCCATAAGGTTCCTCATGCCTGACTGAGCAGGTCACAGCGCTAGGAGCACGTTGGCCCAGTCCTGCCTGATTTTCTCCAGACACAGCAGTAACAGGGCGAACTGTGAGAAGGCATGAGGAGGTCAACTGCCCACAGTGAGAGGAAGTTCTCATGTGCCAAGAAGCTTACGGGCCACATGATGGAGACTGGATAACCTGAGGCCTCATTGGTGGTTGATGTAAGCCACCACTGTTGTGTTTTCTTGAATCTTCCGCACATGTCTCCCTTGAACCTCCTGCAAAAAATTCTGCAAGGCCAGGTAACCTGTCTGCAATTCCAAAACATTTATGTGGAGACCCTGCCAAGGGGGGTTCCATACCTCCTGCCATTTCACACAGCGCCTCAGCCCAGGTTGGACGCGTCAGTGGTGATGACCTCCCTTCTGGTGAAACTGTTCAATGCTACACCAAGGCACAGATGGGCAGATGGACACTCCACCAAGAGTGTGCCTTTAGATCGTGACGAAACACTGTCAATAGGCGGTAGCTGCTCAATGTTCAATGTACAGGAGACACAAAGGTAGGGTCCGAGGAGCTGCTGTCATCAGCCCAGATGTTTCTGGAACTTCACTACCATGAGTGCCCTGTTGAGCTAAATAGCTCCAACAGGCAGCTATTCTCTGCATTCTGCCATCCGACAGAGTGGATTGCGTGAACCAGGAGTCCAAGCCACTCCTAGATAGGAGGCGGTGTGAGAAGGCATGAGCTGGCTCTTCGTAGGATTCACCCTGAAGCCCAACTGTTGAAGGTGGCCGATGACAAGTTCCATGTGGGCATCTGCCCCAAATAGCAAGACCTGAAATTCATATGCTGTTCCCTGAAAGGCGAACTGCAGGTACTTCCTGTACACCGATTTTATGGGGTTGTGGAAACACGACATTGAGGTCCACCATGGTGAACCAATAGCCTGGCATCGTCAGAATTTTGAACCTCCTTTGGCTCAAATACAGGTTGACCTATCTGATGTCGAGGATTGGTTGGCCACCAACCCGCTTGGGCACTAGGAAGTACCTGGAGTAGAACCCTTCCTCCAACTCGAGGGGGTGTATAATACGAACAGCTCACTTTTGCAGCACAGCTGCTACTTCCTGAGACACCACTGTGGTGTCTTGCGGATCCGTGACTGATGTTGGAGTCACGCCCTGAAAGGGAGGAGGACCGTGCTTGAACTGCAGAGTAGCTGGTTTCCGGATGGCAGAACTTATGATACCCCCCACAACGAACAGCCATGGGCCAGTTTGGAAGAACACCTCTGGCAGCAAGCACAGCACTAAAGCATCTCGTCCTCCACTAGGACTAAAGGTATGAACCGGTGTAATAGGGGCATCCAACAGCGGCAGTTTGTCCCTATCAGTCATGTGTGCTTGGAAAAGCCAAATCTGCCTGCATGTGGCTTCCAACGCCACAGTCTGCCCGTTCAGTTTTGATAGATGGTACAGGTTTTTATTAACCGGTGAAGCTCATCCAGCTGTTGTGGTGAGGGCCTGTGACAATCAGAGAGGGAACTCAGAAAATAGGACTGGTAGGCTACCCAAATACTATTAAAGTTGCCCAGCCTTGCTGCAAACGCTTGAGGATCAACTCTGAAACCTGGCACTATTTATTGGGACAGATAGCATCCTATGAGCTGCCTGTGGAGTCCCCCGAGTGGCTCATCCAGTTAAAGCACTGCCACTGAGAGCACAGGATGAGTCATACAGCTTGGACAGCACCAGTTCATGTCTGGGCTGTGCAAAGAGGCCGAACTTTCCTGGGAACTCTGAATGGGGCGTTACATTGGCTCTGATGTTCCTGGGGTGGGGGATGGGAAACCAGCAGGGATTCCTTCTCATCGCGCAACAGCCAGACACCGAGTACATTCAGAGTGGTTAAAAAGCACTTCTGATCTCCGTTCTCCAGGATAGGTAGAAGCAGTAAGACTGTGGTAGAAGCTCTACCGACAGGGAGAGCTTAACAGCAGGGGATGTGCTGTCTGACGCCACATCCTCAGATGGGAATGTCACCTCTTGTTTGCCCACCTCCTCAGAGGCAGCCATGGATAGCACATAATCCTGCTGCCAATCGGTGCTCGTAACCCCCTGAGACCCCAAGGGGACAGCCAGAGTAGGAGGCACCAAATGTTCATGCAGTAATTCTTCTAGAACTGTTCCTTGGTGGGAAACTGCTGTCCATAGCTTCTTAATCTGCTTCGAGTCCACTGATCACTTGGAATGGTGACTTCTTCCTCAGAGGAGGAGAAGGAGAGGCAGAGGAGAATGAGGAAGACCGTGAGGACGGCTTCCTATGTGGGCTACTTTCCCGGGAGCGTCTTCCGTTCTCCCTTGACACGGAGGCAAGACGTAGTCACCTCTCTTACAGAGGGTGATAGGGAAGAGTGCAAGAGTGAGGAATGCAGAGCACTCTATAGAAATGTGGGAGTGACAAAACTTGCAGTAATTGCCGTTCATCAGTGCCTCTGCATGCTCTGGCCCCAGGAAGGAAAAGCATCTGTCGTACTTGTCTTCAACAGACAAACTGGCCTTGCATGTCTCGCAGGGATAAAACCCAGGCATTATGCAAGTAGCAATGCAGTATACAGTAACACCGTACAGGTGTTGCCTCAGTCTACTTAAAGTCAGCAATGGGCTGTTCAAGACCCAAACAAGACCAGCTTGGTACCAGACCAGGGATGTAAGCTCTAGTCAGTAGTGGGTCATAACCGGGATGGTACCAGGACGGTACCGGTTTGGTGACTTTACCACTGAGTCGGTATGGTGCCATACCAGTGCGGTAACCTCAGTCCTGGTTAGGTACGGTGCCGGGTCGGGAACGGAGCAGGTTGGTGACCTCGGTACCGGGTTCACCAGTTCACAGTTACCACGGGTAGCTCTGTACAGGTCTGACCACCTCACACTTGTTAGAATGAACTAACAACCCTTGTTATGGTGATGCAAAAACAACCACAATCAAAGCAGCCACTTGGTCCTGCGCAGTGCGGCTGAGCCGGCTACTCTGCTGCCCTTAGAATAATTTATTTTGTCTTTAATTTCCCTAAATAAAAATAATTTGCATAATAGCATGCTTAAAACATTAAGAGCCCTGGGATACATGTAAAAGGAATGAAGTCAGCAGGTTTTCTTGTTTTTTTTTTTTTTGCTTGACAAAGATTAAAATGGAATCTCACCTCTTTATTGATTTTGTTCATTTTCTAGATACATAACTGCTATTTCGCTTCTATATTTTTAATGGAAAAATGGCCACTCATTGAGTTATAGCAAGGGTTCTACTTGCTGCTGAGATGTCAATGTTTTTATCAGCTACAGTCAGGAAGTGTATAGAAGGGGGGGGTGGGCTATGAACCCATTAATAGTACTGACACTCTTACTCAGACAAACACTCATATGGATACTCCTGGTCGGAAGTGGGTTGGGCTAACGTCAGAGATTTCTGGCCTGATTTTCAATCAAAAAGTGCATGATTTATTATAACTTCATTAGATGTCTGTTATGGGGGAGGTTATTAGTGTAAACAGTTGAAGTGGAGAGCATTTAGAGCAGATTGTGAATCTCCAAGATGAATTTATTTATTGTTTTATTGAAAATACTTTGGATTATTTTGGTTTAACTAAAACATGGAAAGAGAGATTGCATTTTTGCTCCGGAGTGTAGCAAAAATAAGCAACACAAAACAAAAAAAAATTTTAACATCACGAGCAACAAAAAATATATTTTACATTTTATAGAGCAATTTCTTTCAAAAAGAATGTATCACAAAACAGAAGGTTCTTTGTGTTAAATAGCAGGCTAATCTGTTTACAAGAAACACAAAATGGATGTTAACAGTATTTTTTATTTATTTATAAATAACTACAGATGGAAATGTTTTGAGATTGCTCAGGGAAGTCTGTTGTGAAATGCCTGAGAATGTAGTTTTGACAGTGTGATGCACTAATGCAGTTTTCTGTCCTTTACCTGGATGGGATACAATCTGTCCCTGCAATCTGACACTTTTTCCACCCATGGTACTGTGCAAATCAAGCCAGACTGGCACTGGATTACCCCCTCCAGGCGTACCACTTATGGAACACTGTGGCAAAGTGCCCAGCCCCTAGGCTATTTATTTGTGTTGTATGTTACATGTAGTGTGTTACTGTTGGTGTATAGTCATTGGTACACAGGATATAAATGGGTCTTTTTGACACGAGTGTTTAAAATGTATATTTGTATTTAGGCACGAGGATTGCACAGCACTTCACGTGCAGGTAAAACGTAGTAATATGTGAGCACAAGGAATTGCACCACGAACATGACAGTGAATTCAGCTTACTGCAGTGGCCTGCCCAGTCACCAGAGCTCAATCCAATTAAGCATCTGTGGGATGAGATGGAACGAGCTATTCGAAGTAGAGATCCACTATCAGCCAACTTGACACAACTGTGGGAAGCATTGCAGTCAACATGGGCCAGCATCTCCGTGGAACGCTTTCGAAACCTTGTAGAGGCCATGCCCCAACGAATTGAGGCTGTTCTGAGGGCAAAAAGGGGGTACAACTCAATATTAGGAAGGTGTTCCTAATGTTTTGTACACTAAGCGTGTGTGTGTGTGTGTGTGTGTGTGTGTGTGTGTGTGTGTGTGTGTGTGTGTGTGTGTGTGATCTACAGCTGTAGTTGTCACAACAAGACTTATGACAGTTTGCATTAGAAGCAGTAAGATCAGACAGAGTAGGTGGTATCACATAGTAGGGGCGGCAAAAAAGCCTATTTTTTGTTTGGTCCCTAGACTAAATGCAAGACCTGATTCTGGTTATTTTCTTAAGTTAACCAGACACTTGCAGACTATATTGTGTAAGAGGGGTCAGGAACCGCCCACAAGGCTTTTTGTGGCAACCCGGGAGCACTGTTTATTGTTTTATTTATTGATTAACAGTTATATTTATTTCTATTCTGTTCTCCTGTACTTGTGCCTTCCTGACTCGCTGGGCAGATTTTGTGCAGCACCTCAGATGAACGCATCTCTGGTTGCTAGGTATGGAAGGCCATCCAGGTTAAACACATGTAGCACACGTATTGATTTGGACCAGTCAGAATATATTAAAGAGTAAGTGTTCTAAATAAATGTAAATGAACTATGTATTTTTTTAAGTAGGGGCTGGTAATTTTACAGTAGTTCCTATTCATGCCTTCATCATCGCTTGTAATGACTTTGTATTCATAGCAAAATTACAAGAGTAGCCCATCACCTTTGGTATAAGATCTATTCAGACATGAAACACTGCTTTTTATTTATGTTGTTTAAATATTGCATCTGCTTAAAGAATTAATAAATCTTGCACCCAACTCTGCCAGTTAATGTAATGGCAATCAAAATGCCTTTATCCATTCTTTATTTTGGAATTCAGTATTCAAACTACAATATATTTCCAGATATGTAAGAGCACATGCTCCACATACCAAGAGTCAACTTGAAGCACTGACGAGTGTATTAAATCAAGGGACAACTATTGTTTTGCTGCCAGAAGATTATGGGAAATACGTCATTTACAAGATCCATAGTTTGATAATGTGTCAACTTTCCACTCACTCAAGACTCCAGCTACACTCTTGATTTTAATTGCACAGCAAGGCAAGGTCTTTTCATTTTGATACTGAGATCCTGCATTTGGAGTTTAGCTTTGACAGTGACAGCGCAAATCCGCACTTTGTCATGTGCTATACTTTTTCAATTGTAAAAAACAAACAAACAAACAAACAAAAAGTATCTCAATCATTGGTTAAACATTTCAATAGCAATTTCAAGGTTACTGGTGGTTTTAATTATTTATTGCACACCCGTTGTGTCTCTTGCGATGTCAGTGGGATTTATTAATTTGAAATTGAATGGTCCAAGTAATCTTTTTAGCACCTTTAGTTTAAAGACAGTTTCCACTAGGTGATTTTAAAGTTGGGAAGTTAAATAATTTAATAAGTCTTACCCATTTTGAACTTCCATTAACTACACAGGTCTTAAGTGTGCATGTTTTAAAGAAACGCGTTATTGAAAACAAGTATTTTAAAGCCCTTCTCAGTTTGCTTGCCTTGTGTTACAGGAAGTTTGCTATTGCTTTATTTCCTTGGTTATTTCATCCCAGTAGTGTCAGAGCATGTTCCTGGCTAAAAGCATGTCAGTCAATAGGGGAACACATTTGTTTGACAGTATAGAAGCCACAGAAGGAATGGAGAAAATATCACCATCCAGTAAATTAATTGACTGGCCTTGTAACGGTCACTGCATAACTGAGAAGCAGTTGCACTGTCCTCCCTAAGGAGATACTACTGGCCCTATTGCTATAACTAAATAAGCCAGCTAAATGTGACAGACAGCAAAAGCAGAGGACAGAGGTGTCAATTTCACAGACAAGCAGTTTATTGTTGTGAATAATAATGTCAACAAATGAAAAAAATGAACGAAAAACAAAATACAGGTGGGTTAGAACCAGTAAAGAAATAACACAAATAAGAGTTTGGAAGCAATAATGATAAAAAAGGAAAACTTGCAGGGAACAGGTAAGAATAAAGCTGGTACAGATATGTAGCAAAGGTGGTCAAAACAAGTAAGTATAAATATGGTACAGGTAAGTTTATAAATGGAAACAGAAGGCCAAAAAGTAACAAAGGAGAAATGGATGGTGTGTTCAGTGGGCCTCAAATAGACATGAACAAAAATCAATGCACAGACAGACAGAGAACGATAATGGCAAATGAAGTGATCACAGATGGCAACAATAATAATAACAACAACAATCTGGATGGCAATGGATGGTGAATGGAAGTTAAGCCTAATAAGTCCATGTGACAGGACTGGAAGGAGTCCCTGTCATAATTTGCCCTCCCGACCACTGGCAGCGCTGTGTAGGGTTGACCGTGATTGGATCAGGAGGCTGAACTCTGACCATGCAGGAAGTTCCGGGCCAGGCAGCCATCTTGGCCCAAGGTAGAACCATGCGTCCGTCGGGTCCCATCGTTGCAATCAGCTGTGCTGTTCTCGTTGATTGGCTGACGTGGGGCAGCGTGCTGATTGCAGGGGTGGGACTTGGCAGTATTTAAGCAGTATGGTTTTGCCATTCGCACTCCCTGGGCTGAACTGAAAACACACGCTGTGCTTGTTGTGTTGCTTTCATTCACTGCTGTTATTCACAGAAGCTTGAAAACCTTGGACACTGTTGGATTACCGGAGTGAGGAACCGAGGACTGGCCATTAATCTGTGAAAGGGAGCTAAGAAGCGGTGAGAGGAAACCCACCGCAGTACCACAACGAAACCCAGTGCTTCCTTTGTTGCTATTTATTTTGTAACCATGACATTTTTGTTTACTCTTTTTATTTCAAACCTGAGTTGACCATTGCTGGTATTCCAGGTGGTTTTCTTGTTTATTTTTTGCAATACTGGACTGTTCTATTTTTATTGTTTTTGTAAAATAAAACCCTGCCCTGATACCACTGATGGTACAGGGCTCTAAGGACTAATCTCCATTTCCGGCTCCTGTGTGCTGTCATTTCTGGTCCTTCCCAAAAGCTCCACCCACTACCCTCCCACAGTCCAGCAGAGCAATGTGATTCAAAACCAAACAAAGTAACAAAATAAAACCAAAAAATACAGGAAACAAAGCACCAAATTATAAAAATCCAAACAGAAAATGAATGATCTCACCAACAGATGAGTCCCGTAATGACGGCGATTGTAGAAGGTTGAAACAATTGAGCACGTAGAAATTGAATCAGTCTAGTAGTGCCGAGTAGAACGACGAACAGTAATTGATATCAGGAGGCTCAGAAAAATAATGGAGACTGTCACACGTAAAAACAACAGACATTAATTAAACAGCTACACTTAAAGTAACAGTGAAAGAAAAAGAAGCGTTTAGACAAAGAAAATTAAATACAAAAATAATAATAATAATAATAATAATAATAATAATAATAATAATAATAATAATAATACAATACAAAAAAAAAAAATTAAACAATGACTGCGCTGGAATTATCTAAAATAGTTTAGGTTCACTGATATTTTACGGTTGTGATGAATTCCTCAGAGAAAGAGAGTCACCCTCCAGGCCTAATCAGTCAGCTTTATTGGACATGCTAAGTAAGTAAGTAAGTCAGAAAGCACATTGAGCTCATTTAAATGACTTAACGCTCTGCTCCACGAGAGCGCTGAGCGACATTTAAAAATGGAGAATAATAATTCTTTGCTTGTGTGTGTTTCTGAGGTCATGGTAGATGAAATGGCCCTGTGTGAAGTTACTGTCCTCTGCTGTACCTCCCTGAATTCGGCGCTCTGTTTGGACTGAACCTCATATCTGGCTGTGTTTAATACCGACAATAAGACATTAATTAAAATTATGAATAATATTAATACTACAAGCCTAATACATTAATAACCGCAAAACAGCTCTAATTTTTTTTAAATGAAAATAAATGATACAAATTAGAAAACAACAATTCTTACCATTTAGCCAATTAATACATAACTTCATAAGTCGAAACCAGTTCATCGTTCTTGATGAACGTATTTGTCAGTCTTGCCTGTCATCTCCATTTGTTTCCTGCAAGTAGCTATTTCATTGGCTCCCTCTGATCACTGATGAGAAATGCTCAGGTGCGCTCTGAGCAGCTCAGCAGGAGTGGAACTGAGCAAATCGTTAAGTTGATTCTTTTACTGAGCTGCTCTGAGACGCTCATTTAATACGCCCAGCATATGTGCTGGCTTCTAAGGAAATCTGAGATTGGAAGAGTAGATATTTGAACGAGCCAATGGGGAGAGAGGATGAACAGAGGGTGGTTGCAAGGAACTATGGGAAATGAAGTTTTAACCTTGCCAGGCTACTGACCCTAATTAAATGGACTGGTAGGCGAGACTTACACCCACATTATGTAGTATGAGAATTGCTACAGCCTTAACATCCCTCATAATGTAAACTTTGTACATACAGTATCTGCTGAAACACAGTTTTTGCTATCCCATATGGCCTAACATATGGACTGTTTCCTTTGAGTCTGGAATACATTGTTGATTACTGAAACAAATAAAGGAACAGCACACCTTCATGCCTTAATGTCAACTAAGTACGTATTTTGAAGTACTTAATTATTTACATGACCCTAAAGCAAAACAGAAAAAAAAAAAAACATTTTGTAAGGTGTTTATCTTTTACATATGGTGCTATTGACATGAGTAATATATTGTTAAGATGCCCTCAAGGATAAAAACAATACATGTATGCAAATAGCAAAAATAATTTTATGAAGTTTATGATACTTGCAATAGAGTCGATGGATTTCTGAGATATTTATAATGCTTGTCATAGCATTGTTTATAAGAAAGGCAGGTACTTCAACATTCATCGACAATGTCCTGTACAGTCTCACCACTGGTCCGATGTTGGCACTACAATGACAGTATGATCCTGAAAGGGATTTCCAGATACATACTCCTGGAGAAACCATGAGCTAGTCAGAAGCTCCTTTGACAGACAGATGCACAAGTGAACCCCACGAGAGCTCTCACTTGCAGTTCAATTCAGTGAAATGCCTCTGTCCTTCACTCTTTGTCAGTAGCCCATGCTACTGCTCTAATTCAGCAGTCTCTACCCCAGGGGCTCATCTGTTAAGACCAGCAAAAAAGCATTAGTTCCATTTTAGGTTTTTTTTTTTTTTTTTTACATTTTCAGGTGGCTCAACACATAAGCATTCGCCCAGAACTTGCTCAATGAACTTGAGTTCTAGGTGCATTCCATCTCCACTATAGAACCCCTAAAGGGTTGCAGTTTCAAGCCATCAAAATGTCATCACACACACTGTGCCAAAACATCCTGAATATTTGTATTTTTTAATTTTTCTACTACCTGCACATTTATCAATTCTTTTCTCAAATATATGCATTACTATAGAACCAGCCAACAAAGTTTTAATGCAGGTTCAATTACATGCATGAAGAACACTGATATAGCCAAACAGCATTTATTTATTGCAGTCTAGATTTGGCTGTCTGACATCTGTTCATTACTAGGCTAAGTGACCCAAAAGCACTCCCAAGGCACCTATTGCCTCACCAGTCAAAGACAACCTGTTAAGAAGTAAACAATGAACATTAACCCATTGGAGAACTTTATTAGTGCTGAATACACACCCAGTTTTCAGTAGTCATTTTTAACTCAAAGACACTTACGACAGGTTTGATCAAGAACAACTTCCTAGAGAAATATATATTTAATAAAATAAGTATGTATGTGACTTATATCTCCATCCACAGTAGTAAATACAAAATTGTAAGATAAAAGATAAGGTAAAAGATATGTGTGATGGGGTACACTCCATCCCTGAGTGTATTGTATTATTTGTTGTATTATTATTTAAAATGTATGCATGGTATTGTTATTATGGTTTGACAGCCTGGATGGGGTTAAAATGCTATGCTTAATGTTAGTGTAGATCCTGAAGCTATCTTTAGTATTCTTAAGTAACTCTCTGGGGACACAGCATATTCTTGCATGCCTTTAGCAGACTTCTATTCAACTCTACCCAGAGTTGCAGGACATGCTTTTGATTACTGGATTAAGCTTAACAAGGTTATGGGTGTTATTGAGAAAATTTTCAAAGAAACAAGGAAGGAAGTTAGAAAACTCTAGCCACTAGTGTCAGTAAAGTTGGTCATAACCCCTATTTGACTCGAACATTTAAGAGTAAGTGTGCCAGAGTAGCGTCATGGCCAAGCTGTTACCGGCAGGAAGAGAGATTCAGAACACAGAAAGCTGCAGTGTAGTGCTATCACGCATGTTTAATTCACAAATACACTAAACCAGTGGTTTTCAACCTGTGGTACGTGTACCTTTACTGGTACAGGTTTGCCACTGGTACACACCGACAGTTCTTTATGACTATATGATTTGTCAAAACACAATGCTCCCTCAATCGCAGCATCAAAATGTATCAATCTGTTTGTACCACTGAAACACAGAGAAATTAGAAATTATGATGCAGGGCTCCAGACTGCTACTGAAATGGTACAACTGTTTAGGGGTTAGGCACAAAAATACTGCATCTCACTTTAAAAGCAAGTGTCAATATTTACAAATGCAACATGACGTCAGTCTGTATATACAAAACAAAAAACGTATATCACATGCTTTAATAAACTGAAGTGTGAGAAGGACGGTAACAGTTTGTTGGAATAAAAATACTTCTAAGTGCAGAGAGAGGTTTAGTAACACCAGCAGAAAGTTTTTAGTCAACACTTGATGGTCTCTGCTGGAAACACTGGTACTTGAGATGAGATTGAAAACCACTGTAAAGACAAAAAACATAGTAACAAAATAAACAGGCACAAGGGCCTAAACTAAAGGTCTACACAAAAACTCACAGACATAAACACAGCACAGCAACACGAACCTCCATCCCTATCACCAACATTAACTCTAACATTAACACCTGTGATTACCCTTTTTATACACCTGTGACTGAAACCTAATTAATCATTAATCATTCATTCATTCACAGGTGTTCTGACATTATCCCCCCCCCCCCACACACACACACACAACTGTGCACCGGCTTTCACCCTGCCACAGTTGGGCATTAGAAAAATGGACTGTATTTGAGATCAAGGAGAAGCTTGATGAGTAACAAGGGAACAGAAAAGAAAATCTAACTCTGTTGCTCCCGCAGGCAGAAAAGAGCACAAAGCAGTGTGTGTACAACAACGAATCTGTACTATCTGTACTGCAGTGTTGATTTTGATATCCCAGCTGCCCTAGAGGTCTGACGATGGCACAGTAGGAAAACGAGAAATGTTTGTTAGACCTGCTTTGCACTATTGCGGGGGAAAAAAAAAAAAAAAAAATCTTCTCTCAGAAATTGCTTTTGTGTTGGTCAGAACAATTTCTTGTAAGGGTTTGGGCCGCCTATGGGAGAGGGGCAGTGTGGGCAATGTAGAAATGCCCACAGTAACTGATCAGAATCTGAAGTCATTTGTATTACTGTGAGAGTTTCCCTGAGACAGCACCAGTTATTTTTCAAAACACACAGAATGTGGCAGAGAGTGATAGGTTATATTATGTCCCAGTGAAAGTAAATTCGCAAGTTGAGTTGCAAGCCATGCTTGACAGTGGATCAATGGCTTGCACATTAAGTGAAGATGCAGAAAACAAATAGATAGCAGCTGGAGCTTTGTGTGAGATAGCTGCAAATCCAACAGATGATTTTCATTGGGTGAGGAGGCAAACCAACCCAGCCAAAAGTCTGTATGACCTAAACCTAGAATTATTTGGCTTTTAGGTTGTAGTGCCCACTCTTCTTGTGCCTGGACAGAAGGATTAACTTATCCTGAGAACTAATGTAATTAACATGTTATCCGCCAGTTTAGGTGTGCTGATGGATATCAGAGGCTTATATCGAAGCCTGACCCTGCAATCTTGAGGGCAGCAGCAAATTATTGCAGATGCTAACAAGTCTAGACAGATAGAAAACGGACACTATCCCAAATAAAGTTGGAACCATCAGGCTAATGAAAGCTGTCACCCTGATGCCCATGGTCTGGCATTACCAGACAAAGCTCCTCTTTCAATTGACATTACTGGTGTAATCGAACCCACAACTGCTAAAGTGAGGCTAAGGAATATGCTAGTGGGTCGAATTATAACTTCTCTTTGGGGAGACAAGTGGGTCACAATGAAAGTAATTTACCCAACAGAGGTGTTGTATTGAGGAGGAATGCAAAAATTGTTGATATCTACCCATGTTTAGCTGTTGAGGACTGGGAATCTGTCAGTGGGATCGAAGGAAGTGAGAGGCCACATAGGTTTTATGAAAAACAGCTGGGTAAAGTAAAAGGCAGCAGTGGTTGTGGATCTTCAGCTTCCAGCAGTACTTTCAGAAGTACAGACCAGACCTACAAACTTATATTGAACAGAATAGTAACAGATGAAAGGTTATGTAAACTAAGACTAGAGGATGTGGGTTTTGCTTCAATACTGGAAGAGTAGGCTGGTTGAGAAGTACGAGGATGCTTTCTCTTGCCATAGGCTTGATTGTGGAGAATTCGATGGACAGATGAGTGACCCTTCCTCTTTCCAAGGGTTTTTCCAGTACCAAAAGCTGAGGCAGGTGCTGGATGAGATGGAAGAACTTTGACTCTTCTATCCAGTTCGTCCCATACAAGTTCTATGGGATTGATGTCTGGAGACTAGACAGGCCAGGTCATTAGATTGAGTTGTCCTTCACTTCATGCCAGATAGTTCTTGCACAACTTTGAGGTGTGCTGGTGGGTGATATATATATATATATATATATATATATATATATATATATATATATATATATATATATATATATATATATATATATATATATATAACACAAATACTTTCCTTGAAGCAGACTTTTTATAACTAGGCCAGATGTTTTAAATACAGGGATATCAGAAGTGCTCTAAAAATGGGAGCAAGGAATGAAAAAATGAAGCACTGTTATAGAAGCTGCTTTACACAATTACTTCAAGAAATGGCTTGATGCAGTTCTTGCTTGGATCAATAAACAACCAAATGAGCAAAATGGGCCAAATGGACCTCCTCTTGTTTGTAACATTTCTTATGTTCTTAAAAAGTCACATACAACATGATACCTCCATGAATCTACACTGTTCAAATATCTTAGAAAGTAAAACCGGTAAACAGAATATAAATGCTAAACTAGACTAGCCTGATTGATTCATGTACACTGTAAAATGTGCTTTTAAATGAACACAGTAATGTGTAACATTATCGAATACACACAATGTATTAATTTTAAACACTATGCATTAATTTTATAATTTTATAGTGTTAGATATTTTGTGACTTGGAAGCTTCTAAAGGCCCTGAGCTTTCCTCTGCAAGTGAAGCATTACATTGATCCTGTTATCACAGCTATCATATTATATACACATAGATTACTGATTACCACAACATCCAAAGAATATAAAAACATCACTAACATTTGACATGCAGAAGAGTTTTAATAACACATGTCTGCAAATTATATTTTTGCTGCTTAAAGAAACTGCACTTTAATGATGAAATAAACAAATATCTAACTCCCTTTTGATCAGCTTTAAGTGCATTCCTGTTGTATTTGCTGTGCCTTTTTTATACGCAATATGCACGGGGGATTCACTTAAACTAAAATAACTGAAGAAACCAAAGCAAAAGAAAAAAATAAACTTCAGCAAAGAAATCGGGTGGAGATCTGAAAGATGTTTCGATAAATTCTTTTTTCCTCTTGTTTTTCACTTCTTTAAAACATTTTCGACATTTTGGCTGTCTGCCTTCAACCACATTGCCATTGTCATCTGGTTGAACGCCAAAATAATTACACCACGCTCCTTTCTCCAGCATTCACCATTACAGCTGCAGTAATTTAATTTTCCCAGAACATGCAGGGTAGTTGGTCAATTCCGCTAAGCTGAAATGAGTAAACATAGTTCATATTATTTTAAAGCACACAATTAGAGTTTTGTTTAAAAGCTAAAAAAAAAAAAAAAAAAAAAAAAAAACGGTATCAAAAAACCGCGATACTTCAATATTTTTATTTTACCTCAATATTAGGCATCGTGGTATCATGATATACTGTAGGTATCAATATACTGTGGAACATTACTTGAAGCTTACATCAGGATTCTATAACTGTATCCCGTTGTATGAGGAGTACCAGAAGTGTACCGCATTCACAACACCTCACAGGCTTTAGGTTACAACTGTCTGCCCCAAGGCCTATGCAACAGCCCTGCACCTGTCATGAGGATGATGCTTAGCATTTTTGGAGATCAAAACTTCCTTAGTCTGCTATGCTATCTTGATGACCTCCTTGTTTTTGCTCCTATGGAAGACAAGGCTCATTGGTTTTCAGTCAATTGTGGCAAAATAATTTGAGGCTAGCATCTAAGAAATGTTACTTGCTGTGTATTGTCAGCTAGTGTGGTGTATCCACTAATCTGGAGAATGTTTCACACCATCAACAGCATCCACCAGGAAAATGATCTTCGAGAAAGATATGTTCATTCTTAGGTATGGTTATATATTACCAATATTTTATAGTTACCTGCTGGACACAGTGGAAGAGGAAGACCAAGCAAAATGCCACCTCCAGTTTACACCAGCAGATTGGTTGCCAGAGTGTATCAGAGCATTCAGTGAACTGAAGACCACCCTGTTGGAGAGTATAGTCCTGACTCACCCTGATTTGATCGCCCCTTCATTTTGTTGATGCATTTTGTCTTTTGATGGCATTGGAACTGCCCTATCAAAGATCCCAAAGGGAGATGACAAGGCCTAACTCATCTGCAAGCAGATCCTAGGGTAGAGCACAGTACACGTATCCTGTCCATCATTTGGAATCTCTTGCACTCAAATGGGCAATCTGCAAAAAGTTCAGCCACTAGCTTAGAGGGCACACATTCTCAGTGTGGACTAACAATAATACCCTCACCTACATCTTTACCAAACTAAAGATGGATGCATGCGACCAGAGGTGGGTAGCGAAGCTGGCACCACAGGAGTTCGACCTTAAGTGTGTTCCAGGCTCGAAAAACAGTGTCTGATGCCTTGAGCCGCAAGCCCTTCATAAAGCCAAGGATTGGACAATGTATGAAGCCCTTTAGAAAGAAGTTTGTAACCTTAGTGAGTAAGATGTGCAAGGGATGCTGAAGCATTCTAGTCATCAGCAGGAATTGAAATTGATCCGTGGGAGCGTTGCATCTGTCTCCTCTGTCCAGGGATCAGCTCATTTACAAAAAGCAAAGCCTCAGCCTTGTTGGATTGCTAATTGAAATGGGAAGCCTGTACCCGGAATCGAGTGATTGCTCTAACCCAGGGAATTCTACAGGTGATTTTGCCTGGGGTAGACTCACTTCCAGTCGACAAGCAACTAGAAGATCAATTAATCTTCAGGGTGATGTACTATGTGGAAAGGAGACAAAGAACCTCTAGATGGGAGAGATGCCACAGTGAATGATTATTATTATTATTTATGTCCTAGAAGATGCCTTTACCCAGGGCAACTTACAGTTGTATACAAAAAATACATAAAGAATTACAGTAAAATTAGACTGCTGCTCTGAGAACACTGAAACATTGGGACAAGTTGCTGATTAGTGAAAGGATTCTGTATCTAGGGATGCTGCATCCAAGAGGAAGAGGTTCTATTTAGTTATCCCAATAGCTTTGTGGTAAGATGTTCTGCAAGGAGTACATAACAATGCTGGTCATCAGGGGTAGCCTAGAACATTGCAGCTGGTTCTGAATAGGTTTTGCTGGAGCAATATGGAAAACGATGTCAAGAACTTGTGCGCCACTCTAGAAGATGCTCACTTATCAAGACTCCAGAAGCAAGAGCATCTCTTAAGAGTATTAACACCTCAGCACCACTTGAATTAGTGTGAGCCTGAATAAAATGGGCCTATGCAATATTATTTTTATTTGTACTGGAAATGTAGTATTTATCGTTGTGAGCTTTGGTATATATGCACAGAAAATATAATGTTCTTGTGAGGCGTGTGAGTAAAAATGGATTTTCCAGACAGCGATTTACGTGTAAAATAAATACAAATTTTATTTAATATTACACGGAAAAGAAAAAAAAACAATAAAGGAGGATGTGAGGGAGGGAGTGCTGGAGTAATCAAAAATAAAGGAACGAAAGCCTCTTAATCCTCTTCGTGATCTGCTCAATCCAAAAATGAAACAAAAAGGAATAAAAATAGAAAAGAGCAAAGTTAGTAAGGCCTCCGCCCGTAATTAAAAGTAAATAACACAGTCCACCCCGCACGTACTTCCCTCCAGCCTTTTTTTCCCCGCCTCTATTCCTCAGGACCAACCCTGAACACAGTAGCACGTTCCCTTTAGTATGCAAACCCCGGCCCGGTAGTCAGTGGATCACCAATCCCAGACTGACAGGTATCCTCAACTTCATTTGACTCCAGTGGCTGGAATTTACATACTTGTACTTCCGCCCCTCATCAAGGTGCCGCCCCTCAAAAACATAACTTTTGTCATGGTCACAAGACCTTGGTAAGAGAAGTCCTGAGTTGGTTTGATGCCTTCTACTGTTGGGAGGCTGAATTGCAGACCGAAACCCCTTTGACTCATCACAGTTCTTAATTTTGAAGGTGTCATTTTCCGAAGTGGATATTGAGCCAAAGGTTATTGTATACAAGGAAATTTCATGTGCTAAGTTGAAGGAGTTGTGTAGAAGGCACATGTCTGTTGCTTGGAAGATGGTGCTGCTCCCTTGCTTGAAATTTTCAATTGAATAACTTTCAAGCACAAAAGAATATCCTCCGTCATTACAAAAGAAATTAAATTAGAAATAGTTTTTTCACCAGAGTACTTTTACTTTTGCCAGAACAATTCTTTTTTTGTGATACGAGTGGCAAAAAAAAGATTTTAACTCTTTTGTTGCAGTGCGCAGGCGTGTAGTGATGTCACAGATCAGGAAGAAGTTCCAAAACAGAAGGCTGAAACTGAGTAGCGCATTGGCACTCAACATTTTATTTAATAAACAGTTGTACAAAAACACACTAATAAACAAACGGGCACACAAGCCAAAGTAACAAACACAAACTATAATTCTTATCATAAAAAACGAGTATCGTGGTTTGCTAGCAAGTAACATTTGCTCTTACTCTGGTTACTCCTAAACTCTCACTAACTCTGAGCCTGGAGTGGGTCTTTTATACTGTGGCAGAAGCCTTAATTATTTATTAGACAATTACCTTATGGCTCCAGCCACATTCCCACAGGTTTTACTGGGATGGGGATTTAACTCCATCACCACCAGCTACACTTTACGGATTGGCTTTCAAATAATAAATAATCATGTCGTCCGTCCGCACATAAACATAATCCAGTTATAGAACAACAACAACAACAAATGAATACATACATAAATAAAACACGCACAAGAGGTGGGTACCTTGTCACACTTTTAAGGACCAGAATTGTGTTAACATGATCATACAATCATACTAAAGTGGACTTCTAGGGCCACAATCGTGTAAACACAATAATAAAAGCACTTTGTTAATTATATTAGATCATTTATTCTATCATGTGTTTTAATATATATCTTTTTTTACAACATTTATAAATATCAAGAAACGAGTGGATATAAGCAAGTACTATATCAGGAACTAAATGCATCAGGTATGTTTTTTCCCCTTATTACTGCTAATGGAATGATTGTATTTCTAAATATTTATTTTGAGAAAATAAATCTAGTACTGTCCATTATTGCTTACATAAAGACCCTGAGAATAAATGTGTATTATATCATTGCAATCACTCTGGTCAAACAATGTTTTGTAATTTGCCCAAACTTTCCAGACTTGTTTTTCAACAAAACTTTCAAATGGTAAGGTCCCTCAGGTCATAGAATAATGTGTCTTTATACATGTATCTCTCAATAAAAATACATAATGAAAAACATTTAACTTTAAAAAACAAAAAATATTGTGTTAAAAAAGAAGTGAAAAGCTTGTATGGTTTCTGAAGTTCTTTATAATGTTCCCCAGATTGTTCTAAAAAAAAAAAAAAAAAGGACACCATTTCTACAATGCTACTGTAAAAAATAGCTTTGTAGTGAATTTTTATAGGAAGAGAGTCAACTACAATCAAAAACGCCTGGTCCTGGGGGAGCAGCCCACTGAAAAATGCTTGGTCCTGAAAGGGTTAAAATATAAAAGTAACACATTTCCCACTCACAAAATGAAAAGAGGATGTTAATCTTATGGAGTCCCAATTATATACAGACATGTAATGGTTTACTAAAGATTTTCAGACAATTATTTCTTTGTTTTTAAACATAATGAGATCTAACCAAAGGGACCACACATTACATTTTTGTGCAAATCCACTGAATGGAGTCAAAGTTATTAAAGTACAGGAACTGGGGTTTAACATTAAACTGCCTACTCAACCTTTAACGCCTAAAATTATATATATATATATATATATATATTCTATATATAATATATATATAATATATTCTATATATATAATATATATGAGGTCACACAGGTTATCAAATCCAGACCGGCAATCCAGAAAGGCTACCGGGTAATAATTTAAAAAACAAAACAAAACAAAAAACACACACACACACACACACACGTTTTAAGTCCAAGTCTGTAGACTTGTGTAACCTTTGAGTACTGGAAACCTCGACCTTTGGAGCTTTATTATTCAATAATAATAATAATAATAATAATAATAATAATAATAATAATATATAATCTCAGTTTGGTTACTTTGTGACAGCTAATGGCCATATTCCGCTGTTGTTGTTGTTAATGTAATGTTGTATTGATTCAGGGCGATGCAAGGGTTCCATTAATGGAGGTTTTATTTATTTTCTCAATCTGAACACAGCGTAGTTTAGTGCCAGAACAAAAGCATATGCAAGGAGTGTATCTTACTGCTCCTTCTCTTCCTCTCTCTTTTCCTCTGAATCCATTTTTGTCACATCCCGTTTGTTCTAACTATTGTTCACCGGTCTCTCTGACAAAGACAATAGTCCAAAACGAAATTTAAAGGTGCCGTCCTCCAAATCCGAACTGATAAATAAACGTAAATATTTCACTCTTATATTAACATGGCATCCAAGCAGAGCACTGTGTAGAATTTTCAAATCGGAATTTGCAAACTGCCAAGGAAATATTTCATTCAAAGGAGAAAGCACTATCACACTTTCTTAATGTGCTCCACAAATATTTTTATTTAACACAAAACAAAATAGGTACGTGTTTCGCAAGTGTGTGAGTAATGTTTCTCATACTGACTTCATTTTGTACTTTGCACCTTACGCATTTTGGATTAAATCTACTTCATTAAAATAAAATAAAAAATGTTTATGGTTCACTCTGAGGTACGGCACTCACAATACTTTAGTTATTTGTTTATTTGTTTTTAAATAAGGCTACTTATTTTATCTTTTTGGTAAGAAACTATATCTCAGCAATAACTGTAGATAAAGCATTCTGTATTGGAAGCCACATGGTTATTATTATTACTGGATAATTGAGTGTTATCACAGACATAAATGATGTTGTTATGTTGTTTTCTTTCTGATTTAGTTTCTGAGAAGTTATTATTGAGGTGTACTTGCCGCTAATGCAAAGCTTGTTTTAACTTTGTCTTGATAACACTGACCAGCCATTGTAATATTTGTTATATTTTCTTTAAATTCTCAAATTAATCGATACCCGGGTAGTAAAAAGAGACCAGGTTCTGGTTGTATTATTTAAAACCAGATGGGTACCAGAATGGTGCGGAATGCTTCCACTGCAGCTGTCAGCCTTCCAGACAGGTAGGGTTTCATAAGCCATGGAAGTAGTATAGGCAGCATCACCTGATCCCAAATGTGCTGTATTGCCTGAATGAAAGAGAAATATATATAACAACTCCGTTGGTTTTCAGCCATGGTGATCTGCAATACCTGTTGGTCAGTTTTATTTTATACCTCTGAGTTCATTTTTGCTTAATGAGTCGTAAGATAACGCTTAATGAGTCGTAGCATTTTTGTGTGTCATCTGTGAAAACAGCACAAGAAATTTAAATATCAACCCCCACCTTTCACCTTCATTTGCATGAAGTCGGGTGAAAAGCCTCATTTTCTCGAGTAAAATAATTGGAGTGAATGGAAACCCGAAAAGGCATTTTGCACGAGACATTTTTCAAACAAATGTCTCGAACTAAAAAAAAAAAACATGCATGGAAACTCCGCTGTTGTTTTTCTAATAATTCAACAGGTATGAAAGTAACATTGGTAACTGCCTTGGACAAATATAATTGGTTTATGGTGTCTGAAATGGCTGAGATTGGTTTTGCTCAGCGTTTAATAATGAAACAGACAGAAAATAAAAGGTTGTAAAGACAAAACACACAGGACACGGCACTTTTGCCAAAATAAAGAGACAGACAAAACGGACTACACAGACAAACACGGTGAGCTGATATTTAATTCTTCTTCTTCTTCTTCTTCTTCTTCTTCTTCTTCTTCTTCTTATTATTATAACCTCCGTCTCCAATCCTGTCCTCCGCTCACCGAACACACAATCTCGAGTGAGTGAAAACATGCTGCTTTTATGCAGCTGTACCGAGACTCGATTGCTAATCAATCATTCAGTTGGAGTCTCGGTACAACTGTACATGAATTAATAAAGTGCAATTCCCCGTGCTCGCAAATTATTACATTTTACCTGCATGTTAAGTGCTGTGCAATCCTTGTGCCTAAATACAAATATACATTTTAAACAACTCGTGTTCCACAGACCCATTTATATCCCGTGTACCAATGACTATACACCAACATTAACACACAACACGCAACATACAACACAAAATGCACACAGGGGCGGGGAAACAGTGCCACAGTTATTTATTCTTGTAGGACTGTAACTAAATCAATATACTATTTTGGATCTGTAAAGTGATACAGTGACAATTAACAAAGTACACTCACTCTAGACGCAATGCATGTTTATAATTTGTAACCACAGATGGTCCCCAAATTAAAACAGATTAAATATGAGTTGAATATTCAGTGGAGAAATGTCTTACCACTAATAAATGTTTTAAAGCTTGTATAATTTATCCAAGTATACAGTTGGTACATGCAGTCCCTTAATTTATCCACTGAAAAAAAGAAACTGCTATGCTACTGTTATTTCTTTGTAATACAATAAACCTAGTGGAGTGTTAAAGGCAATTTTTCTGTGGCCTGAGGTGGAGGTCATTGCATTTTCATTGGGATGGGGCAATGCTAAAATGCATACAATAATGCTAAAATAAATATAAAATAGACTTACTGTTAACTATATAGCAAAGCAAAATAGCACAGCTCTGAAAAAAACATAGGGTACGGTATTATAAAGATTCAGTTCAAAGGAATTATGTGTAGTACAGTATACAGTTCTTAGCACATGTCTTTTTTTCATTAGTCTCCAAGGCAGATCTTCCACACACCTGTCTTATTTTAAATGTTTTGCTTTTAACAGGTAGCATTCTGACCATTCTGTAAAGCCGCAGTGTTTGTCAGCTATAGCTTACCCCATATAGTACTTGATTCAAATCAAATTAAATCTCAGCTTTATAAAAATAAGGTTTATAAAGCTGCTGTTTACCACTGCCTACTTTGTCCTTTAAGAACGCACAACATACTACCTATTACAAAATAAAAATCATGCAGGTCTGCTTTGGAGGAAAATTGCAGCAGACATATCATCATTAGTTTGTATTGGCTTTACGAACTAGGTTGCCAACATGAGATCAGAACATACAGTTCTGGCTTGCTAAATGTCCTTGTAAACAAAGCCACTATTTAACAAGAGACACAAGGTCCACTTGCCTCCACTTTGCACCCATAATCATAGGAAAGAATTCACTTTAAGAATCAAAATTTACAAAAGGAAAGAAATAGTGCACCATAGTAATATTTTGTCAGCTGCGGATCCCTGCCCTGTCAGCGATCGTGTCTTGGCAGCGTCTCGCTTAAAAGAAGCTGATTTAGGGGCTGGAAGTGACAGTTGGCAAGACTTTATTATTTTTTTTTTAATCCCATTGATGGTGAGAGATCTAAATAACTATTTGACCACCGTGTGTGGAACCAGTGTCTTGTTTAGGTTATTTGTAGTGATGATAAAAGTGAAGCCTCCTCCTTAGTCATTGAGCTCTCTTTGAACTATCAGTTCACCAAAAGATTCACTGAACCGAATCATATGCTCATTAATGCCATCTAAATCTATCTTTAAAGTCAAGGTAAGGTAGTACTTAAACATGTACAATAATATATATATATATATATATATATATATATATATATATATATATATATATATATATATATATATATAGGAGAGAGAGAGAGAGAGAGAGAGGGAGAGAGAGCTTTGAAAACAAAAAAAACATTCTGCATTATAAACAGATACATACAGTGCCTTGCAAAAGTGTTCAGACCCTCTCACAGTTTTCACATTTTGTTGCTTTAAAGCTTGCAGTCATGACACTTTGAAGTAGGAATTAATATGTGTTATATACACAACCTACTCCACACATTCAAAGCAAAAACAAAAAGAAAGAAGTAAATACATAATTAATATGAAATAAAAATGGAAAAGCCATGATTGCATAAGTATTCAAACCCTTTGCTAAATTAATTCAGGTGCACAAAATGACCTTAACGAGCCACACAATTAGTTGTATGGTCTCTGTGTGCAATATTAGTGGTTCTCATGATTTCAGAATTAAAAACACCTATCTGTGAGATTCCTTGGTCAGGTAGTGAATTTCAAGCAAAGACTCAACCATGAAGACCAAGGAGATTTCAAAGCAAGTCAGGGATAAAGTCATTGAAAAGCACAGATCAGGAAGGTAAAAAATAATATCAAAGTCTCTGAATAGCCCTGTGAGCACAGTCTACTCACTCATCAAGAAATGGAAGGTGCATTGTACCACCCAGACACTGCCTAGATCAGGCCATCCCTCCAAACTGAACAGTCAGGCAAGGAGAAAACTGGTGAGGCCAATGACAACTTTGAAAGAGCTACAGAGTTCAATGTCTGAGATGAGAGAAAATGTGCATCAGTCAACAATATCCAGAATACTTCACAAAAATACCAGGGTATGGCAGGGTGGCAAGAAGGAAGCCATTACTAAAAATAAGCCATCTCAAAGCCCGCTTGGAGTTTGCAACAAAGCACCTGAGCAAAAATGTGGTAAAAGGTGTTGTGGTCAGACAAGACCAAATTGGAACTTTTTGTTCTAAATGCCAAACGATACATTTGGTGCAAACCCAACACAGCACATCACCCAGTCAACACCATCCCTACAGTCAAGCATGATGGTGGCAGCATCAAGCTATGGGGATGCACCTCCTCAGTATGGACTGGAAAGCTTGTTAGGATTGAAGGAAAAATGGATGAAGCAAAGTATAGGCAAATACTAAAGGAAAACCTGTTTCAGACTGCTAAAGACTTAAAACTGGGGCAAAGATTCACCTTTCAGCAGGACAATGATCCAAAGCACAAGGCCAAAGCTACACCGGAGTGGCTTAAGAATAAGAAAGTGAATGTCCTTGAGTGGCCCATTCAAAAAGTCCTGACTTGAATCCTATTGAAAATCTGTGTAAAGACTTGAAAACTGCTGGTCCATAAGCAACTTGAGAGAGCTTGATCAAATCTGCCAAAAAGAATGTGCAAAAATTGAACCAAGTCGGTGTGCAAAGTTGGTAGAGACTTACCCAAAAGGACTTGCAGCTGTAATTGCTGCCAAAGGTGCTTCCACCAAATATTGAGTTCACAGGTCTGAATACTTGTAATCCAGCTAGAATGACTTTGTTTTTGTAATTCCCGGTCTGGTGACTAAAACAATAAACCTCCTGCAATACACACCTATGCATAAAGCACAGAGGGTATTTACATAAACGGTTCTGCACAACCAAAATAAAATCTCTATATCATGTTACAATTTACTCTTCCACTAACTGGGCAGACAAGCAATGCTTCTTTGCTTTCTGACAGTGTTTGCCTCAATTGGTTTATGTAGGGTCAAACCAGCTGAAGCTTCATTCCCATTACTATATATATATATATATATATATATATATATATATATATATATATACACACTGAGGCTATATCGGGGAGAAGGTTCCTGATGCAGGACCTGCCTTGTAGTGGGAGTAGAGGTTGGCCGTCTGTTTGGCCAACTTTTCTTTTTGTTAGCTGTGTTTTGTTTTGCTTTTCTTTTAATTCAATTTTGTTACCCTTTGCTGGTGTATTCCCATCCACATGTTTACCATTGTTGGTATAGCCATGTGGTCTCCACAATATGCAATAACCTCGCCCTAGGATTACCATTGCAGTGACTGTAATTGCAATGTGAATTGCATAAAATTGTAATTTTTTTGTAAATAGATCTTGGCCGTTGGTGTGGCATTACAAAATACACTTCTCTTCTCTTGCCCTATTTGTCAGGGGATACCCACACCCCCTCTCACAGCATCCTGTAGGATTCTTTATTAATCGAAAATTGCAACCAATTATACACATGTTTTATGAGTCAAAATGTGTCCTAGTTCGCTGTGAAAGCTGTTCTTCTTTCCGAATAAATATGGCATCATTTTCAGGCTACAAAATTTTAAACTGACAAACAAGAATGTTCTTTAATCATTGTCCCTGTCACACACGTATTCAAGAGGGCAATCTTGACCTCACATTTTCCATCAGGTTTTGAGGATAAAGAGGATCTTTTTTTATGCCAGCAAACAAACAACTGAATGATAGAAAATGTGAGGATAACCAAGAGAAAAACATGTGTATAAACCAGCCTGTTGTAATGAACTGCATTGCACTGAAATGTATTTCTATTATGCATAGCCACTCCCCTAAAGAGTTCCGCCCCTTGTAGTTAGTCTAAATAGCAAAAACATTGAGAAAGAGAAGAGAATATGGCAGATAACTACTAGTAACGGAGTATGTGCACTCTTGTTATTTTACTTTACTGCAGCATACTAAGTCTGTTTGAAACCATCAACTATGTTGCTAGTTATACTTTACTTATGCCTGTACATATACTCGCAATGATAAGTACTCAGAAGACAGCAACTAGAAAAGAGCTATTGTGACCAGGATGCCTTGCAGTGGTGACATCAGACAAGAAACACAGACTCAGGAAGTAACAGGTGAAACTGAGGCACAGGGATGCTCAGTGTTTTATTAAATAATAATAAACAAAAGATTTAAACAAAAAAAGAACACCAAAACAGGACTCGGCACTTGACGCCAAAATAATAGACAAACAAAATGGACTAACACTTAAACAAACAGTGGACTAACAGACAAGCACGGCGAGTCAAAACAACGGTTATATATTTACTTTGTTTAGTTTTCTACTTTTCTTAGTTTTCTCTCCTCTCCACACCCATTCTCCACTCACTCAACACACAATCCCGAGTGAGACAAAACATGCTGCTTTTATGTGGCTGTACTGAGACTCGATTGCTAATCAATCATTCAGTTGGAGTCTTGGTACAACTGTAGGCAAATTAATTAAGTGTAATTTCCCGTGCTCACATATTACATTTTACCTGCACATGAAGTGCTGTGCAATCCTTGTGCCTAAATACAAATATACATTTTAAACGCTCGTGCTCTTAACCCATATTTATATCCTGTGTATTTTATACATAAACACCAACATTAACACACTACATACGACATAAAACATTAATAAACATAAAGGGGTGGGACACTCCGCCACACTATGTATAGGCTTCATTCCAGAGAATAAACTATAATTGATCCTGAAGGTCCAGCACAACTTACTAGGGGAAAACTCTTCTGAAGTGGAGTCTAGGACTCTACACTGTCCATTGTGTTAGTTGTTTTTTATTTTTTGGTTAATAAGGTTAGGTAGTTTAAGGCTTTCTTGCTCTATACAATGTTTAAACAGTTGTATACTAGAGAGAGAGAGAGAGAGAGAGAGAGAGAGAGAGAGAGAGAGAGAGAGAGAGAGAGAGAGAGAGAGAGAAAGCCTGCATCTGTGTTGCTAAGCGACCTTGTCAGAGTTGGCTGACTGCCAATCCACAGTGCCACTGAAAAACAAATTTGGCTGCCAGCCAGACAAATCAAGAAGCATGTAAAGCTTGTTTACAAATAAATAAAGAAATAAAGAAATAAACAAACACAAATTAAAATATAATGGCATCAACAGCTGTACAGATTTCACCTCCAGAAAATTTAAACTTCTCCTCTACTGGTGTTTGACCGAAGGGGATCAGGCAGTTTGATTGCTTTTGTCTTGAATCAGGCCTCAATGAAAAGTCTGAGGAGTATCAGGTGAACTCTTTACTGTACACAATGGGGAGAATCCCAATGACATTTTGTGTGTCCTACCTCTCAGTGATGAAAACAAGAAGTACAAGCAAACGAACAGCATTGTGTGGGGAAGCACAATGCCATTTATGAGATGACGAGAACCAGGTGAAAGTGTAGAAACATTTTTCACAGCATTACACACTTTGGCAGAGCACTGCAAATTTGGTGCCCTTCGAGAGGAGCTGATTCAGGACAGAATAGTCATGGGCATACAAACTCAGCTTGACTCAGTCTCAGCCAGAGCCATACTGTGTGCTCGGCAGAATGAGACAGTCATAAAGCAACAGACACTATTATACAGAGGGTCAACAGAGGAGCCATCTGTGCACAATGTGGATGCAATAGGGTCAAAAGCCAATAGGGGTCAGATGTGTCAAAAAAGCTATGGCTCGCAGATAAAGCCTGAATGGTGGAAGAAAGCACCTGTGGAAAGACAGCCCAGCCGGAGATGCTGAGTGCCGTAGATGCCATAAGAAGGGACACTATGCAGTGGCGTGCCACTCCGGTCATGTCATAGACAATGTTACAGAAGGTAACCAATCAAAATGGAATGGCAAGGACTGGCAACAACAGCTATTGAGGAGCAAAGTTTGAGACAAACTTGACCGGATAGAAATGAATGGGAGTAATTTCTAAAGTGACACAGGGTTACAACTAAGGGGATTACAGCCATTTTGGTTAGTTCAATAGTTATCTCAGGCTGTCACATGACAGTGACAACCTATGACATACAGGAACTGAAGTACAGTGTTGTTTGGGGAAGAAAGTGGAATAAATATAGTTTAGGTAATTCATTTAGTTATACAGATGAAGTGATAAAATTTAAGACTGGAACTGTAAATTAATAATTTACCAGCAGGATGGCTATTTTTATTGATAAATATATTTGAAAGTTAGAGTACTTGAGTATATGTGTTATAACACATGTTATGTGTAATTACTATACAGCAGGGTTGGCTGATTTAAATTACTGATTTGATTTAAAAACAAAATCAATGATTTAAATCATTTTTTTCATTTACTACCTATTTTATATAGTTTCTCAAGGAAAAGACATGAAAAGTATGTTTTAAAAACCTTTGATTAACACAAACATCATAAACTCTTACTGTCTATAAACTAAAATGCTTAGAGCTATATTCTGATCACAACAAGCAACGCTTGCCTCCAATTCTGTGGCGCATAAATGGAGCGAAGACATAAAAAAAAAAAAAAATACTGCACTGAAATGGTATTTTGCTTTATTTGTGTAATCATTTAAGATTGAGTAATTTAGTTTGGTATGCATCTATTCAAAAACCACCATTTCCAACATCCTTAAATTTACAGTTTGAGGGTACTGTAGAGTTACAACTATGGTACTACAAAAAATAAATCCATAATTTTAAAAAAAAAGGAAAAAAATCAATTTATATAAAAAAAAAAACTGATTTAAATCAAATAAATTGCTAACCCTGCTATATAGTGCTCGATTATTTACTCCCTGACGTTGCATATTTTTTAGCATTTTACTGCAAAACCAAGTAATTTTTTATACAGATCAGTGGTCCTCAAAGTGGTGCAAATTTCTGCCTGTGAAGCCAGGCCATCGTGCCTGTGGCAGCTGTTCTTAAATTATGGGTTGTGAATACATTTCTGGTGTTGTGAATACATTTCTGTTTCAGTTACAGGTACTAACAGTAGGTTTAACGAATAGGAGAGTCAAATATCTGCCAAGTTTTACACAGTTGTCCAATCAAAAGCAAGCAGAGGCCGTTCATGGTATTCTACATGAAAATTGAAGGTGAGTGAGTAATGGGAAAGTGAAAGATCTGACAGCTGTCCAATCATTCGTGAGCAAAGGCGGGGTGTTAATATGCTGGGTAAGTACTGAATTTTGCTGACTGTTATTGAGAAAAATAATACATTTCAGTATTTAGAATTAAATTTTCTCTCTCTCTCTCTCTCTATATCTAATCTCTCTATATATATATATATATATATATATATATATTTTCACCAGACAAGGGAAACACTAGTAGATTTTGTTACGAATCCACTTTCTTTGAATATTTGTATTGGAGATGAGCAATCTTTAAAACAGAGCAGTGTTAACAAATTTGACAAATTGAAACAAAGCGAGACGCTGTCTATCCTCTTATTTTAGTTTATTCATAGTTATCTGTGTAAACATGCTATTTAAAAAATATTTGCATTGAATATTTTATATAAATTATTTAAAGAATAAGCAGAGCACGCACAATTATTGCCTGAGACTTGGCCTTATCAGAGTGAGCCAAGAATAACTCCCACTAAAACTATTAATATATACATATACTGCACATGTTACAGGAAGGCAGTGTTTAAGATAAAAACCTATGCAATAGTCAGTGTGCCCGCAAACAGCCAAGTGAGATCAATTTATTAAAATTACTTTGAGGACCACTGATATAGATAATGAAGGGAGTTTTTCAGGAAGCAGTATGTATTGCCATGGAAATAGTCAGATTCATGTTGGAGGGTGTGATAGAGGCCCAGAGACAGACTGCAGTTCAAAAGAATATACTTTTATTATAAATCAACACAAAATAAAAATGGCACAAGGACCGAAACAAAGGGATTTAAACACAAGAAGAAAAAACACAAAAAACAAAACTTACAAAATAAAGGTTTCCAGGCTGGGCAATGCCTTCACTGGAATTCAAAAAATCACAAACAAAAACTCCACCAACCTGCTTCCTCAGATCCCTCCTCCTAATGGGAAGCAGAAGCCTCCTTTTATGTCAGGTTGCTGGGCGCTGATTGATCGTTAATTATGCTAATCAACCCCAACCACCTGAACATAATAAACCCAGGCAGGTAGGGGAATTTAACCCCATCCCTGCCAATTTATATAGGGCAGAGCTTTGCTCCCCCCAGAGTCCATTTATGTCCCTTGGGTGGGCTGTTTTGGTGGGCGGGGTTGATGTCAGTGCCCCCAAGCCTTCTTTGGTCGAGGGGGCCCCGGATCTTCAAGGTAATACGTCGACGACGGTCTGGCTCCCTCTGGTGGCGGAGACGGCGGCCCGGCTCCCTCTGGTGGCGGAGACGGCGACGGCAGCGGACCCTAGGGAGGCGACTGTGGCAGCGGACCCTCGGCAACCCTAGGAAACAAAAAGGAGACACCAGCAGCCCCAGGCGATGCGGAGCAGCCGGCAACCCCAGGCGATGTGAATGTGTCATCCCTGAGCAGAGCGGGCGTGGCATCCCTGGGCGGTGCAAGGCAGGCATCCTTGGGCCATAGCGCCTCCCCTCTGGGCTCTCGGGACGGCGGCTCACCCCTCTCTGGCTCTCGGGACGGCGGCTCACCCCTCTCTGGGCTCTCGGGACGGCGGCTCACCCCTCTCTGGGCTCTCGGGACGGCGGCTCACCCCTCTCTGGGCTCTCGGGACGGCGGCTCACCCCTCTCTGGCTCTGGGGAGCGGCGGCTCACCCCTCTCTGGGCTCTGGGAGCGGCGGCTCCCCCTCTCTGGGCTCTCGGGAAGGCGGCTCAAGGCGGCTCACCTCTCTCTGGCTCGGCTCACCCCTCTCTGGCTCTCGGGAAGGCGGCTCACCCCCTCTCTGGCTCTCGGGACGGCGGCTCACCCCTCTCTGGCTCTCGGGAAGGCGGCTCACCCCTCTCTGGCTCTCGGGACGGCGGCTCACCCTCTTTGTTGGAATGACCGGGGCATCTCCCATGTCTACCACCAGGTAATTAACAACCATGAGGGCAACCTCTGGGAAGGACGCCGGGTGGTGTTGTTCCTCCCACTTTTCCCACCTCTCCCCATATCAACACCACAGCGTGTGGATAACTATGGGGAGGTCATGGACGAGGTCTGCCTCAGGGTGCATCAACCAATCCCAGATTTCCTGGGATTGAGATGAAGGTGGTGGCGCTGGAGGTAGTGGGGTGGCTCCTGATGCCCGGAGTGAAAACTGCACCTCTTCCTGGGCCTGATTGTAGGGGCATCCTGCCCAGTTGTGGCCGTCCTCCTCACACCGGCCACACCAGTTTGCCGGTGGCACATCTGGGCAGGACCGCCAACGGAGGTCCTCCTTCCAGCACATGGAACACCAGGGGAAGAGGCTGGCCGGGTCCTCCAGTGGTGGCTGCAGCAGCTTACATTTTTTCAGCCACTGCCTTTGCTGCTGTCTGCTCTTCTTTCCCATTATTTTTTTATTTCTTTATCTTGTCAAAAAATTGTCCCAAAAAAAAAAAAAAAAAAAAACTCTGCAGTATTGCTCCAAGCCTCCTGGAGGCACTATATCCCACTTCTTACACCAAATGTTATAGGCTGGCGAGTGGATAGAGGCCCAGAGTCAGACTGCAGTTCAAAAAATATACACTTTTATTATAAATCAACACAAAATAAAAAGGGCACAAGGGTCAAAACAAAGGGATTTAAACACAAAGAAAAACACAAAAAACAAAACTTACAAAATAAAGGTTTCCAGGCTGGGCAATGCTTTCGCTGGAATTCAAAAATCACAAACAAAAAAAAACCCCCCACCAACCTGCTTCCACAACTCCCTCCTCCTAATGGGAAGCAGAGGCCTCCTTTTATGTCAGGTGGCTGGGCGCTGATTGATCGTTAATTAAGCTAATCAACTAATCAACCCCAGACACCTGAACATAATAAACCCAGGCAGGTAGGGGAATTTAACCACATCCCTGCCAATTTATAAAGGGCAGAGCTTTGCTCTGCCACAGAGGGGCATTTGTATAGTGCTATTATCAAAATGGGGATTTAATCGCACGTGATAAATTCATCCACTGAAAATAACCCCAGGAACATGCACTGCTCCAGCAGTATGCATAGACAATCGGAACACATCTTCAGTGTTTAATTTTCTTTATCAAACTAACAAATGTTCTACTCTTAAAGTCTTCTATGCATAAAAAGGAATTAAAATTCAAAATCGGATTAAACTTCTGACCCTTTTTTCAGTGGAAAAATGGATTAACATGATGCAATATTCAGTGTAATATAGGAACAGCAGTGACTAGAATGAACATTGATTTTTGGGGCTCTCTGTAAAGGGTACATTATTTTCATTATTTTTTTTTATATTTTCATTACTGTATGCGTTATAGACACAGGCTAGGCTACGTATTCTCATTTTGTTAAGAATGTTATTTCTGAACACATCAACGTTTATGATTCTGATATCTGTAAAGCAAAATAAGTTATGGTTATCATTGTGTAACAGTATTTAAAAAGATGCTTACCCAGATCTATAAATATCAAGTGGCACATTCTGTAAGTACTGTAAAAGTCCAGTGTTGATAGGATTAAAATGAATGCTGATCATTTCTTTGAGGTAACCCAACACTCTATGAATGTAGTGGTTTAGAAAATGTTTTTAAAATATACTGCAATGGGAGGAGGTGCAAATTTTGGGTTTAATTAATACAAATTGTTTTTTCAAAAAAGTTCACCTTAATGAAAGTATGCATTAGAGAGATTTATCAGCAATGTTATGTGAGCAGCATGCAACATTGTGTGGAAATGTGTTCTTTGTAAAAAAAAAAAAAAAAAAACATTGTACCAATAAACATTCTTGACGTTTAAAGATACAGCATTTCCAAACTTGGATTCAGTTCTGGATTGGTGGATTTCTCTCTGTAGAACAGATGCTTTTGATAGAGAGTTCCTGCTTCCTCCACATCAGGGTTATGTAGCACACACTCAGCCTTGGTGCTTCAAAAGAGGCCTGCCAAGCAGTCACAGGGTTCAACATAAACTGAAGTTTTTCCATATATAATTAAGCCCACAAATCTACCTTAGCAGTCAAAGTCACAGACATCACCAAGATTAAAATAACGGAGTTATGAGCATGATCAAAGATATGCAGCAGTGCTATAGCCTCTGGTCTATGCCCTTAGCCTTCTCCTGATAATCAAAACAATGCTTTAACCAACAACACATATTCTGAAAAACAAAACAAAACAAATAAAAAAATAACCTTTTTAATGTTTGATCAACAAACCCAATTGATTTTGACCCTTGAATGCCAAATATTTTGGGCGAATAGGATAAATTCAAACTCACTTATGGTCTTTAGTGATTCTAACTATAGTCTAAAAAAAAACATGTAGATTTGCTAGTTTGTCTTAGATGTTTTCCGTTATGGATTCCAGCACTGCTGACTCCAGACTGAGTGCATTTTCAATGTGCCAAAAAACGTTTTTATACACCTACACAAGCAAAAATAATAATTGAAGACTTAGTGAAATAGAAAGCTCCCTTTCAATTGAATGACAACCACAACCGAATGGGAAAGAGCTTCTCTGACCGTCAATCACTGAGCAAAGATAAAAAAGCTGCCCTATCAGGGCCTTGCTGTGAGGGGAAAGTTCCTCCCATCTCCTCTGAAGAGGGACATCCTCACAGTAGCACATCGCCATTTTCTCTCTCAATCCACTGAAACAGGTCACAGATTGCTTTGTGCTTTCTTTGCCCAAATTTGGCTGATTTGTCATTTTTTTACCATTAAATTTTATTATTCCTTGGTAGAATCACGCTTTCGAGCGTTTTTGAGAGTGCCACTGCCTTATTCTCGTGTCAGTTTAGTGACTAGAGCTGGTTTCGACCTCTCTCGGAAGATTGGTAAGTGGCCGTGTGGCAAAGTGGCTGGTAAAGGGGAACAGATGTAGTGGTGATGTGGTGCAGGAGTGATAGGCAGACAACGGTAATCCAGTGAAAAAGGTGCTGACTTATAATCCAGGTCTGGTGACCGAAAAATAATAAATTCCCGGTAATACACAACAATGTGTAAAGCACGGGGATAACAAAAACAGGGCACAGTCCTGAACAAAAAGAAATACACGGTCACCAGTCCTGGGTGAGTGCAGATGTGCGTATGCGGTGGTGAAGACACTGGTAATTTCTGACGGTTGGTGGAGTGGTGATTCGGTTCGTGCTGACCCTCCAGATTTGTGCATTTAGCTGTCTAGTGGTGAAAACACAGACAGTTATTTACACAGACACAAACAACACACAACACTCTTTCTTTTCTTTTAATGAGAGCTCCTCTCTTGATCCTTCTCTCTCTCCAGCGTTTTATCCAAACAAAGGAAAAGATCAGAGTTACCCTGGCCCCTATATGTAATCCCGCATGACATCTAGGTAAACGGTTGCAGCTGCTTTATTGCTTGCAGCTGCCCCTCATTTACCTTTCAGGTCAATACGGTCTTACAACAGTCTCGCTTCTTTCCAGGCTGACCGACTTCCTGGTCCCAGAAACGAACTGTCAGGCCAGCCTGTCCCAATACTTCTCCTCCCGTTCTTTAGCGCCCTCACCGGTTGGGAGGGAGTTTATCACCAGAACTCATTATCTTTCTGTCACAAGCTGTTACTCTCTTTTCACTGCACAAGGCCTCGTGTAGTGTTCATATACCATGCGGGGAGCTGCTCTGGTGCTGTAAGGAGACCCAGCTGGCTCACGGCGTTGGCCTCCATGCTGATTTAATTGGCCACAGCAACCATAAAAAAAAAAAAAAAAAAAAAAACAGCTTGGGCCTAGCACCCCTCTCAAGCTACGGGCTCTTGGCTGCGCTTGCCCTCGGCGACCACGCTGACTGAATCGGCTGTAAACCCCGGCATCGACTGCGATTTTCCTGCTGAACTTAAGGCAGAGAAAAATGTCGCCTACCTGGTCCCGATTGACTCGGCACCTGTGTAACCATCTTCTGCGCTACCTATAGCCCGGCATCGACCATACCTACCATCGGCACCTCGTTCTTCTCGATGCCGATCCCGGCACCAACTGATTTGGTGCCAGTGAATAGCTTCGGGGCCATTTACAGCCCGGCACCTACCACGCTACACATCGTCACTGACCTCTGCACCGATTGACTCGGCACCGACCACTTGAACACCAACAGCGCTCTCCTCAGCACCGATCCCGGCACCGACTGATTCGGCACCGGTGAATCGTTTCGAGCGCAGCAGCTTCTTCTAAGACTCCATGTCAGTACAATTGACTGGGTCCTCAGCTGGTTTCCACCAGTGTGACAAGTGCGCAGCGAAGCTGCCCAGGCAGGACGGGCACCAGTCCTGCGCCAGATGCTTAGGGCCAGAACATGCGACCAAAACACTGGCAGGTGAGCTGGACTCAGTATAATCGTAAATCTCGAAATAATACTCACTTCTAAATTTTTTGTAGTCATTTTTGTATTACTTTAGTATACATACATGTTAATTTGGATTCATATGTTGTTTTTTCTGACTTTATGTGAACGAAAAGACACAAATTCGCCCGTTTTCCCATTGGAAATAGTGATATTTTGCAATATCACTGTCCTGGTCACAAAAGCAAAGTTTGTGGGGAATAATAGCCATTTTCTATAATTTTGAGGCATAAGCAATTAAGAAATAACACTTACTACCCAGGACCAAAAATTGTGTTACATAGTATAATTGATCATCAAGTCCCAGCCACATGGTATAAAAAGGCAACTAAATATTTTGTTTGGTAGAGGTAGCTAGGAGTAGAACTAGGAATAGCAGGCTGTGCTCTTGGCTAGCACACTGTGATAGCATTGCTTGGTGTGAGTTTTCTTTTGTTTTGTATTATTGATTTTTTAAACTTGTTTAAACTTTTTATTTTAGTAATAAACGTGAGCTTTGTCACTAAACTGCAATATCCTGGCTGTGTCTGCTTTCCTGCCACTGACCAGCCTTGACAGCAATGCTACCCTGCTACAGATACCCTCCCACACCTTACTAAAGGCTTGTGGCTCACCCTACTCTGATACACCTGTGCATTCAAAGAGAATGTAGTCAGCCATGTGATTTTGTAAAACAATATAACCTAAGAAACAGGCAATTTACATTTTGAATAAACTAATCATGTTTCTGTGAATTGGTATCCATGTTTTTCAGAGTGTCATCAAAAACCATCTTTGATGGAGTTCTCCCCACCCCTGTGCGTATTTTATGTTTTGTTTTATTTTGTATTTGTTGTATCATTATTATTATTTAAATCTAATCTTTTGTGTTTATATAAAAATAAAAAAAAATTATCGTTGTTATAGTCGATAGCCTGGATGGGGTTAAAATGCTCCATCCAGATAGAATCGTGAGTGCTTATTGATAAACTGGCTGTTGACCATGCATATGATAAAACCCATGCCGAATGTGGTTGAGGGATTAACTAGGTAATTGATAGACAGTTAATCCCTCAGCCACAATATCAAAACACACAGCTTTGGCTGAACAGGGAGACTGTGTTCAGGGAGAAAGAACTGGAGAGAGACAGATCTGAGAATTCTAAAAGAAAACACTTGCAACTTGTGCTGGAACAGTTCAGCATGATACGTGCAGGTTTTTCTTTGTTTTGTCTGTTTTGTTTGGCCATCGTGCTGTTTTCTTTTGTGCTAAGTGTTTTGTTTGTTTCAACTATTTTTTTTTTAGTTACTTATTTGTTTATTTTTATTATTTCATTATTTATTTAATCCTTTGCGGTCCTATGTCGGACGTAAAGCATAAGTCTTTAGTCGTTTTTTCTCTGGAAAAAGCTGAGAAAACCTTTCAACGGCCAAGTGAGACCGACAGGAGCTGAATGAAGCCAAAAAATAGAGCATATCTGGTGGCCCTAAGCACCACAGAGATAACATGGACACAAACAAAGGAGATAGCTGCTTCCGCATCCAGCGCTCAAAGAATATCATAGGCATTTGCAGAGCTTTTTGAGATGTAATAGTAATAAAATAATGACTTGGATCGCATTACTGATGAGTTTGGTGATGAAACGAGTGATCAGGAGAGGATTTATAAGTATACACGTCTATAAAGAGGTATGTGAAAAATACAGCGTGGGGCTTGGCTGGAGATGCAGTACTGATGTCATTTTGCCATACACTGCCTTTTAAACCTGTTTTACGCTGAAAAAATTATTTTAAACAGTGTGTGTAAAATAAACAGCACGTGTGAAATTAAATTGGACCTGATGCACCTGACAAGCGCTGAATAAATGGACCGCTAAGGGTTAACAAATTTGCGCACCAGCGCTTCATTTACTCATAGTACTGTGTTTCTTCGTCTCCATTTCATGAACGAGCAGAATTACTGATAACAGTTCCTGAGTGTTGTTCATTTTATGTTATTTATACTCCGTGTCAGCGCTCACTCTCTCTGCGTTTGTTGCTACTTCCGTTCTCCCTTCCATTACCTATATACGGGTGACTCCCTCTAGGTGCCAGTAAAGCTTGCCAGCCTGCCTTCAATGGATATCTGACTGCACTCTGCATCACTTTTTCGAAGGAGATCCCATGTGCCAGAGGGGGGGTCTCTGGGCCAAATACTATTACCCCAGATACCATCCAGACAGCCACTGCTCCAACCTTGTAAGTGGTTCATTAAAAATGATATTTAAATATCACAGTATGGTGATACATAGCTGGTGATGTTTTTATACTATTCCATTTTAAAAGTCCTGGATTTGAAAAAAAAAATGTTATGTTCTGGTTCTGCTCTGAGTCTTGACTTCAATTGAATCAATAAATCAGCTGCAGGCTGTGCTGTGAATGGGATCCTGTGAAATTTGTTTATTCAAACAGTACTGTGTCCTTTTATCACAAGATAACCGATTTCGAAGCAGGGTTTGGAAGAATCCCATTCTGTAGAATCCTATTAGCTGAATGTTGCTTGTTTTTTGTTAAATTCAAGTATAACTTTTTATTCTGGTGTATGAATAAATATTAACAAATTAAGTATACGTTAGTAAAGATCTACAATATATAGTCTGTTGTACTAAACGTCCAGTGTAGCAACTCCTCTGTGTGATTGTGACACAGATGGCTTCGTGGTGACGTCAGGCCACATGCAGGAACATAAACAGACAAGGCAGTACTGCGGTGCAAAGGCGTGGTGGCGCCGTGTTTATTTAAACACAAAAATAAAATAAAAGGTTGTAACAAAAACAATGCTCACAGAGCAAAATAAAATAATAAACAAAAAACAAGTCATAAACACAAAATTATCTTAACTAAACAAATACGGTGCTGGAGCTTCCAGCACTTGTAGCAGTTGTTTTTACTTTAATTTTGTTTTGTTTTGCTTTCCTTCTCCCATCTCTCTCTTTCACACGTTCCTCTCCGAACAATCCACCCAGAACACAGAGCGATGCAGGCTTTTATATTGGTGGCCATCTCCTGATTAGCAACAAATTAAACAATTCATTAAAATCAGGAGATGGTCACCTTCTGCACAAGTTTTAGTGGATGGGTTTCTAATCCCATCCACGATGCTGTACACAATAACAAAACAGCTTTAAATCATAACACATTAACATCCCCTGTTTAAATCGCATACCAGACAATACATTTGTTTTAAATAATTATACAATACACCATAGCCATTAATTAAACCACACGTTCTAATAAACAAAATACAGTACATTTAAAAAGCAGGGCTTTTCCCTGCCCTCTTTTCATGTGCAGGACTCCTAGCCCTGTCATGGTGATTAACACTTCACATGCTTTGTACTGTTAAATAGAATATTCATAATGCAGGACCCAGCTTGACAAAAAAAAAAAAAAAATAATAATAATAATAATCATGAATGTTTTCCTCATATATCAGTAGTGTATGTTTTGGTGCATAAATATATCAGTGATATAAAATAAATTATTTCCTTGTATCCTGTGTATAATCGACTACAGGAATATTCAGCTGGCACCACCATGATATTTGCAACCTGCACACATTTATCCAAAGGTAAAAATTGAATGCACTGAATCTGGGCTTTAAATCATTATGCCAAGACATCTTTCACTTTTAGAATATCTTATTTAAATATCAAAGGGAAAGTTTAAATGTATCAAAGAGATATTCCATTTTCCCCCATTTTGGTGATTATTAATGTACTTAGAAATTCATGATTAGGATTTATTCAATTGTAAAAAGCTCTAAAAAAATCGACCTGTGGCTTTATCCCAATAGACTCTTAAAAAGGAAGTCACATGATCCTATTCAGAAACAACACTTCAGTTATATTGTTTACTTAAGTGTGTTCCCTCAATGTGAAAAAACACAAATTTGGCACAATTTAGACAAGAGCGCATGCTACTGTTGTGTCTGAAGATGGCTGTTAGCTTATGTATTTGGAAGATCTATTTCTTTCAAAGTTGCTCCAAATGTTGTTGTAGTTTATGTTAATCAACCATGGAGCACTTCCTGCTTTGCTTAAAAAGCCTATCAACTACTCAGCATTCGTCACTGGATGATAATGTTATCTGTTCATGTTCATCAGATTGATCATTGGAGAGTTAAGCAAATGAAAACAGACTTTTCATTTCCCTTTCCAGATATTTGGAATGCCTGGACAGAAGTAGTCTCTGATGGTGTTAATCATGCTGACTGCTTTCCCGCATACGCAGTGAGCTGTAGGAAATCTGAGTCAGGCAGGGAGCCCAGAGAAGAGTTAAATGCTCAGCACTGTAATATTGGCAAAGGTAAAGGCAAAGCAAGGGACACTGATGGAGGATGATGTGAATAGGTCACCTCTAGTCATAAAGATCACCTATAGAAATCAGTAGCACAGAAATGCAATATACAGAATTAAACATTGTTTGTGACACCTGTCAAACCTTATGTGAAGCCAAACAAGTGGTTTATTTAAGGGAAGACACAGATCAAGAGTACTATTTAAGGTTATAAATGATAGCCTAATGCAGTTTCCTATCTGATTATTTCACTGATCAGTTTCTGCATTGTGAGCATTATCCAAGATAGGTACAATAGATAACACTGAAGGAAGATGGATCTACTGTACTGTAACAATGGGTAGATATCTGGCTGCTTATTCTGGATATTTTTACATCTCCCGAGGCGTCCTGATACATAGCTATGTACTATTTATATTTTCAGGAAACACATTGCTGGCCAGTAATTAAAAAATAAAATACTCAGATTGTAGCACGTGATTGGGTTAGCACTTTTTGAATATGAATACAGCTATAGTCTAACTACGCCAGTACCAGTCAAGCTGGGACAACTAAATGAGACATTCATTTAACTTGACCCACACAAAGGTTCTATGTATTTGGAAAAATTGATGAGAGGGTTGCACATACACAGATTATCATCCCAAAAGAAGACAAAGCTTACTGTTAATGTAATAACACTATTTATTAAAACAGAATAAAACAGGAATCAAATAGAAACAATAAAACTTCTCAATACACTATAGTGCTTACAAATCTTAATGCCCCAGGTCTGCACTGACCCTAAACAGCCAGCACCAGACACCACCCGCTCCCCTTTATAATGAGGTGGTGCCAAATCCTCCACTATACTTTTGACATTGTACTTTAAATTGCTGATTCAATGCACATACTTTGACTACAGAGTGTGCTCCTGCACGACAGACAGCCCTCTCCCCCTATGAGCAGCTGCAGGAAGCACGCACCCCAAGACATCAAGCACAATGTCTTATAATTTGCATCATCAACTAATGTAGACCCCACTTAAAATACTAAAAACAGTTAAACCATAAAATACTCAAATTCACACAGTAAAAGGCCCATCTCAAACTCATTTTGTTAATTATAAAATCTTTATTTACAAGCAAGCAATCAGGAGGAATATATCAAAACCTAAAATTATGAAACCTTTTGTTCAATCAAAACGAAACAGCAGCAATTAGTTTGAAATACTTAGCCGGGTAGCTATGTAGCTGGAACTTCCCATCTCTCAGTCTGTTTGGATTTGGCAACTACTTTAGGAAGCCCCGCATTCAGCCAGAGTAGGGCGTCCAAGGAAAACCACCAGCAAGCACTGTCCTGCTAATTTAATCCTTTGCAGGTACAAGAAGATGGCGCATCGTCAAACACAGCTGGAATACGGAGTTCAACCCGGAGACAATCCGCTTCAGCAAGTACCTTTTGGAAAGCTCAGCAGTGACCAGGTAAATCGTCCAAAGAAGGTAGGTATGGCAATGTGCTTTTAAAATCAAATGCTCAAATCAGGAAAACATGCTTAAGAAATGATTGTCTGCTGCAACGTTTCATTAAAACAATAAACAATCCTCTGAAACTTATGCTTGGTTTCATGTTTAAAACAATCCCTTCCCTCCCACTATATGCTTGTATGCTTCTCTGCCTGTATTGGAGCCCCCTCTCAATGTTTCATCCAATCTTTTAACAGATGTTTTTTAGTGGGATGGTATCTGTTTTATCCCAAACAAATATCTAACGATAGACAATGTGACAGGGATAACCCTGTTGCTGGTTCTTGCATGGGTGTGTGCACCTGGGACATGTAACAGGAGACACAGGAGGCCAGGACTTTGGGAGCAACAGCAATAGGTTAGTTTAGGGGATGTTGACCCCAAACAGTATAGAGAGGATTTTTGCAGTGTAGTAGGTTCAGTTTTCACCTTGTGTTTCCAGTGCAATTTTACAGCATCTTTGTTATGATATGAACCCTATGGCAGATAATAGATACAGCGTATTAATGTATATTGAATAGGTTATAAGGATTTTACCAAACCTAAATGTGATCTTTTGGAAACAGTATCTTCTAGATGGGGAGAGATTTTGGAAAGTCTGCTGTCAAGAGACTGTCATCTCTTTCTCTCAACCAGGAAAATACCCTCACTTATGCTGGCTTCAAAGTCTTCCAGGTGAGAGCAAGTTTTGCTTTATTGTTTTGAATACACAGAAATGGTCTGCTTAAGACAATTAGTCTTTGTGGAGGGAGCTATCTGTTTACATTAACATATATAGTGGGATTCCAGAACCTCACAGACAAGGACCATCTTTGTGTATAACAATTCTGTTTGTTTTCAAACTATCCAATCGTGGACCAGAATTTGTACCTCGTGACTTTTTACATACTGGACCAGGATATGATTTGAACTAATCATCGATATGTGTTCTGAGGCCATTGGTTCTCGAATGTAGCTATTCGATTGGAGAATTTGTAAGAACTGGAGGTTTTTCAAAGGTTTGAAAAAGGACTGTTTGTGTCACAGTCATGGGTGTGCTCTCTCCATTCGCTTCAATTTTCCATACCCTTGCTATTAACATCAGCTTTGTACAAACTCAGCTTTGCTTGCTATTCTGCACACAACCAGCTCCAGCCTGCCATCTGACCTGCTGAGAGAAAGAGGCTGCAGTCTCTTGAAAGCAGACTTTATAAAATCCTCCCCAGCCAGAACATACTATTTCCAAAAGATCACATTTACGTTTGGTAAAATCCTTAGAACCTATTCAATATCCATTAATACATTGTGTCTTTTATCCAACACAACCCTCGGGTAATAAAATGACTTGACTTTCCGTGCTGTCTAAAAAAATGTCTTTTGTGTGTTTACTATGTGTAACAGTCAAAGAATTCAAAATGTTTTAAATTTTTCCAAAATACATATTGTACATGTAATACCCAAGAAGAATATGTCTTGATTTTTTTTTTTTTTTGTTTGTTTTGTTCCTTATTCATCTCAAAACTTTTATCAAAGCATCATAGCCTCATATGGACCTTTCAGGTGACAATTGGTTATATAGTAAGACTTGTATTAGCCATGGGTGCAGCAACTGCCAACAAACATATATACAAATAACTATATTTCACAACTTTGATGAAGTCTTTAATTGGGGTGGTACCTTTAGTTACCTTTAGGATGAAAATCAGTACGTCTGGGAGGATATGAGAGAGAGTCAGAGTACACATAGAACAATAGTGGTTTCAATGGTGTAGGCATTGAGTGATAATTTCCCTACTTCTTTAATTATGTATGTTTTGTTATATGTATTTTTTTAATTATGTATGTATTTTACCTGGTTAAATAAAGCAGGGGTTTTCAACTTGGGGTACCTCTAAGAGTCAAAGGGGTTATGCAAAACTCAAAATGAATGAACATTCAAAATGAAAGTAAAAGAAAATGATAATCTTTATTTTTTTTAACGATATCATATATTACCTCTAAACCACTGTAAATAAATATTTAATTTTTATTTAGCATCTCAAAGGTTAGTATAGTACAGTTTCAAAATTATTATCCACCTGTACGCATGCGTGATTTCGATTGAGCGGATTTCCACTCTGGGTGGGTGAAGCAGTCGTCTGATGATTCTATCTATGGCATTTTCAGCTTGTCTTATAATTGAATAATAATCAGTGAAGCACAATCTTTCTGCATGTTTTAGAAGTGCAATGCTCTGGTAAACATAAATGATAATAATACACATGATTATACTTTGATGGTTTTACTTTTATTTATTAGGCACAGCTGCATTTTAGTAACAGCAGTAATGGTTAGTTGAATTTGTTTTTGGTGTTTGAAATTTATATGTTTCTTACTTGTAAAAGAAGAAAACACAAGAGTCCACAGAAAGTGCAAAGTGAAAGAAAGTTATACAGAGATCATTTTTATGTTGGCTTTAATAAAAAAAAAAAAAAGTCTTGAGGTTAATGTTTTTGATATTATAAACATTTTGAATAGTACGCATAATTATGCAGAGATGGGAAGTAAATTGTGATGTGATAAACATTTACAGTTAGGGTTGCCACCTTTCCACAGAGCCTAGGTCTATCAAAATTTTGTAGTCACCGATGCATGCAGTATGCACAGTATTATGCTCTTGATATTTCTAGCAAACTTGCAAGCCAGAAAAATAGTAGCTATATCATGGTCACCCTCACCCATAATAAATATTAATAAACATTATTAATATATGCTACAAACTACAAAAAAAAAAAAAAAAACAAAAAACAAAAAAAAAACAGCACCACCAGTTGTATGTCGGCAAAATGAGTCAAAATGTACTCAAATAAATAATATCAATATATGGTTAGTGTTAGTGAAGGTTAGTGCAGTGAGCTTCAGTCCTAGCTAAGGGATGATTTTCTGGGCTGAGCTCTTGGGTTTGCAGGGCCTTGTACTGTAGTGAGTCTGGGGGGCTTGTGCGGAGACGCATCCAGATTTTTAGTGCTGTTTATTGGATGTGGATGAGCAGTGGGTAACGACCCTGATTCAGCCCTACATTCATGATTAGGTGTTTTCCTCTGTGCTTGTAATATATTTATGCAGAATTCTGCATGCAGGGTTTCTGCAGGATGCTTGTTCCATTTTGTATAGTTCTGCTGACAGACTGGACCCCGTACCTCACTTCCATATAGCGCAATGGGCTGGTTGACGCTGTCAAAAATTTTGGACCAGATTCTAACGGGTATATTTATTTTATCTAGTCTTTTTTTGGAATTTTTTTTCAAATTCACTGCCTGGGCCCAGGTCTGACAGATCTGCTCTAGCAGAGCCAGGTTCTGCTGCAGCCCCTATTCAGCGAGCAACAGCAGGACCAGGTCGTCTCCATGAGCTGTAGACTGTTCCAACATCACAGCTAACTCATTAATGTAAATTGAACAGCGTTGGACTCCATGCCCGTGGGAACTCTGTTCTTTTGTTGTCAATTTTTATTCCGCACTTGTTTTCCGAATACATTGATTTAATTACATCATAAACTTTACCCCCTACTTTACCCCCTACTCCATTTATAATATAAACCCTTGTGCCAAATAGAATCAAATGCTTTTTTAAACTCAATGAAGCATTCAAAATTGTTGCCCTTATTTTTTTGGTGGACGTGTTTATTAATAAGGGTGTGTAGGGTGTAAATATGGTCAATAGTGCTGTGTTTTGGTAGAAACACAATCTGACTCTCTCAGGACATTGTGTTTGATAAGAAAAGCCAGTATTCAGGCATTTAGAATACTGCAGAATAACTTCCCCAGACTACTGCTCACACAGATGCCCTGGTAGATGTTGGGGTCGAATTTGTCTCCATTCTTGTAAATTGAGGATACAAGCCCTTGGTTCCAGATGTCAGCGAAATAGCCTGTACTCAGTACCAGGTTGAATAATAATTTTTGGCAAGGCCTTCTGCAGCTCAGGGTTGCTGTATTTGATCTCAGTTCCGATGCTGTCAGGGCCCGCAGGCTTTTCTGCATTTAAGTGTTTGGAGCTTCTCTGTTAACTCTTGCAGGGTGATTGGGTGTCTCAAGTATTTTTTGTTTTTCCTGAATTCATTTTTGTTCCGGTTTTAAATCTGTTCAGGGAATTTCTTTATGGAGGTTTTCAAAGTATTATTTCCAAAGAGCTCTAGTTTGAATAGCCAATTCCTGCGGTTTTGTTGTGTTTAAATTATTCCACATTTTCCCAGAACTGATTTTGATCGATGGATTCTTCAGTTTTGGTGAGAGCTTTGTTGATGTGTTTTTGTTTTTTTCTGTCTGAGGGTGTGTTTATATTGTTTCAAGTTTTCACAGTACTGCAGGGGTAAATCTGGGTTGTGTGGTTGATGATAATAATTGCCTTAGTGATTTCCATTACATGAGAGTAGATGTTAAACTTGATGCTGATTTGAACTCGGTTCTTGCCAAGATAAGCACCAACTAAGACGTAGCTTTACAGTAAACTAATGTGATCCATCTGCATCTCCATCTATTTGCATTGCTTTCCATCTGATGATGTAGATATCCTTGTGTCTGGTGTTGATTGCTGAAGTGTAATTCTGGCTCCAGGGATCAGCTTATTTTGCCTCCCCAGCACATCAACACACACAATGGCTGCAATGCTTGCTCCAGGGATCAACCCAGTGCAGTCTCCCCAATGCACCACCAACCGTCTGGATTGAGCTAACTAGGGTACTTCTCTGGGGTCTTCAAGTGGGCACATTCCGTCCTCTGTGTTTCGTCGACTAGCCCACAACACCTCAAAAGGGCTCAACAGTGATTCTGGTGTCCCAGCATCACCCCCCTCCATTCCCCACTCAGCTCAGCTCAGCTTACTTACCCATACATCAGCGTTGCTTTCTTTCCATTGTGCTTGAGATCCCCATCCAGAATTTTTCTGCCTCAACCACAGCCAGTTGCTGCTCCTTTCTGCTGCTTCAGATAACTTCTTCACTGTGCGACACAACTCTTGGGAGGAGCTTCACCCATAATATTTCCGATTCGAAGGGCAGCCTTAGCATCTTCCACAACTTTCTTTGCCACCCATTTTCTTCCTGTTTTCAACACAGGTGCTGCCTCCCTTATGCATTTGTTGAACTGTGATTTGCTTCCTGACGCTGGATTTCATTCAACTGACTTCGTAAGAAGTACTGATCAATCAAGGCCCTTGTCCCTTCTCCCTCAAGTATTTCATTCTCCCTTGATGAATCTTCAAACCCCTGACTATTGTCACATTGCTGCAGCCACAGACACAAAACTTGAGTTCCATGTCTTTGCTAACTGCAGATCTTGAACTAGTCTTTTGTGAAGTACTCTCAATTCTCATATCATTAACCGTGTTATCCAACTTAGTTTTTTCCTTTTAGTTTTGCATTTCTGATTTTTTTTTTCTTGTTAAATTTTTTGAGGCTTGCATTAATTGCTACTTCCTGGATTATCTCATTTGTGCATTCAGCTGCCAGATTTATGCCTGTCTTGTTATGTTGGTGTTGTGTGATATTGAAAATGTTAATAAGGTTAATGATTTTGGTGGAACTAATTGCTTTGGTAAATTTGTCTGTGCTCTTTGCTGCCCATCTGTATGTTTAAGTTATTCAAATTACAGGTCTGTGTGTGCGTTTTCCTGGTTTGTCCAATTCTCTTCAGGAACACAGTGATTTGGCTGTGGTACGACGGGGGTTTGTAGCCCGACAGTGAATGCGTTGATATGGTATAGCCAACTACACTTGTCCCAAGAGCACAGCAGTAGGTGAACCTCCCAAAAGAGTCCCCTCTGATCCTGCCATTAACATGTACAGACCCAGTCTTGACAGAGATACACTAACTCTCTCCCATTGTTGTTTACAACACGGTCAGGGTTATTTCTTTGTATTGTGGTGGGTGTGAGGTACAGAGGGGTCTGTCCAACTACATGGCTGTTACCCTGTGTGCCAATCCGCGCAGAGCAGCACATTTCCCATGGCCTGGAAGTGGCCGATCTCTGTGTGGTGGGTGTTAAAATATTCCTCATTGTAATAGGGTGACTAAGAAGGTGGGGTGTAGGCTGCCCATAGATAAATATCTTTGTTACACAGAGCTATGCCCTTGTTTATTCCGAGCCATGTGTATGTCAGTCTTTGTTTGACTGGGTTGATGTAGTTAGCCAGCTCCCCCCCAGTATCCCTGCCACGCTGGACTGTGCTGAGTTTCATGAATGGCACTATGACTTCCCTGTAGCCTGAGGGACAGCGAGTGATCACGTTTGTACGGCACCACGCCTCTAACAAAATGACAACATCTAAGTTATTAACATTTTTTATAAACTCAGAATCTGTGCTCTTTGGCCTGAAAGCAAAGGAATAGAAACCCGGTATGATCCAACAACTGATAGAAAAAGATCTATTGTTTATTTATTTTGTTTGTTTGTATGTTTTTATACTAATTAATCATAATGAAATATAATGCAAACAATAACACAAAAAATAGTTTAGGTACTATATTATATAATGTATATAATATATATATCATAAATAGTTTATACATATATATATATATATATATTATATAGAAAGAAAAGGTTTTTTTTTTAAAAAAGAAACACAAAAAGTTTTTGCTCAAAACGTCCTGAAAAAAGATCTTTTAATCTTTTTAAACTTTTTGTGTAGAAAATTAAAAACCTTTTCTTTCATATGCCTTCAATTTTATACACTGCAGTTTGAGATATATATATAATTATTGTTTATTTATTAGTTTAAATTTTCATGTATATTTTCAAAGTGAATAAAACTATACATATGTACACCACCGGTCAAAAAATTTTAAACACCTAAATTTTTCAGTGTTATTGATATTTACGAGTTTATGTTTACCAATTAACTCGGAACACCTCCATTTTTCCAGTTTTTATTGAAATTTACGCAGTTTAATGTCTCAATGTACTCTGAAATTAAAGCATAGAACAAAAACAATTGGAGATAAAAAAAGAAATCATGAAATCATTTTGTTTAACAAAATTTAATCTAAATTTTTGACTCAAAGTAGCCACCTTTTGCAGATATAACAGCCAAACACACTCGTGGCATTCTTTCTACAATAGAAATCAAATATTGTTCAAAAAGTTCTTCCCAACACTGTTGCAGAAGGGCACTAAGGGCTTTCATAATGCACCTGGCTCTGCTGGGGGTGATGAGATGGCGGCTGGTTGAACCACGGCCGAGGGCTGACCCCCACCCCCTTCTTGTTGAGGTGCACCTTGTCGTATAGGTGCCAGGGGCCCACAGCAGGATGGTGTGCCAGATGCACATTGGGCAGGGTGGTGCAGCCCCTGGCTAGCTCTGTGTTGATGACGTCGGTGATGTATGTGGAGGATGTTTGTTCGTGGTAGTAGTGTGGAGATGACCACTCCCAGCTGGCCAGGGTGCGCTCCCTGAACTCAGCGAACTCCAGCTCCAGCTGGGCCAGGCTCTCCTGCAAGTGTTGGGTGCAGCTGGGCAGCTGGCTGGCGTCGGGTGTTGTGCAATCTGCGATTGGTGCTGTGTTTTCAGGGTTGGGGTCGGTGGTTGCCGTGTGTATTTTTTCCTTCTCTACCTCTTCTTTCAGGGATTGAAAAGGATTCCTCGAAGAAGTCGAGTCTGGCCTCATTTCCCTGGATCACCACAGTCCCATTATGGTATATGTTTATAGTTAGGACTGTCCTGTCTGGTTCTGAGTCCTTTCCCACGACAATTTGTCTTCTGTGCCAGATCCCTCTTCTTTTAATGATTCTGTGCTTGCTACATATATCTTCATTCCAGGTTTTCAGTGTGGAAGATGAGGTTGTTTTTTTTTATCATGTTGCAAACTTATCTTTTATGACCCTTTGTAACAGATTGAGTCCCTCCTTCTGACTTTGTTCTACTCTTCTCCTTTGCGACCTCAGCTGCCTCCTTTCTGTAACTAAGCGTTCAACCTCCTGCTGTCGTCTAGACTTTCCAAAAATAGTTTGTACTTTTTCCTTTTTTTTTTAACTCCAAACCTCTCACTTCCATATGAGTAGATGATGTCCCCAAATTTATCCAGCTTCTTTTCAACTGTTCCACTTTAATTTCCAAAGTAAAACAGAGATCCATATTTACTGTACAGATTAGAGTAGAATGTTAAGGGAAAAAGCTGGTATTTATGCGCGGATTGATTTAAAATGTAATTCACAGTTAAGCACTTCAACGTTCCAGCGTGCATCTATGCAAAACAGGCTGTTCACACTCAATTGATTTCTATGAATTATATATTAAATGTATGAGAAAAATACATTTATTGACAAAAAGATTATTCTGCCTTTTGTTGCAACTGTGGTACCTTTCAGTAGAGCGAAAATTGTAAAGGCAAGCTTGAGCTGAAACCTCCAGACAGAAGGGGTACAGTTTCAAAGAAAATGTTGAAAACCACGGAAATAATGCAATTAAATATTATGAGGATTTATGTAAAACAATTGAATGTTCCTGAAAAAACTGGTTTAAATTGTGTGGTTCAAAGCATTAATTGACATTTCTGAATAATCTCAAAACAGGTTAATATGCTTAAATTGTAATTTATTTTATCAATTACAAGTCAAGTTATACACACCAGTGACATCTCAGCAAGATGAACTCTCTATACAGCTCAATCAATAAGCCAGTGCTTGTGTTTTTTTATTTTTTATTTCATAGTATAGAATCCTGCTGTTTTAAAGTATTTCATCACAAAGTTACTTCTCTTATAATAATTGAAAGTGTTACTGGTTTTGTTGTAAGCGGAGACAATATAATGAGTTGGCATCTCAATCCATTAAATGAAATGAAAAGGGAAGTACGAGTCTGTGGCAGTGCCCCGCCCCTGGGCTAGTTATTTGTGTTGTATGTTACATGTAGTGTGTTAATGTTGGTGTATAGTCATTGGTACACGGGATATAAACGGGTCTGTGTAACACAAATGTATATTTGTATTTAGGCACGAGGATTGCACAGCACTTCACGTGCAGGTAAAATGTAATAATATGTGAGCACAGGGAATTGCACTTTTATTAATTTACATGCAGTTGTACCGAGACTCCAGTTGAATGATTGATTAGCAATCGAGTCTCCGTACAGCTGCATAAAAGCAGCATGTTTTCACTCACTCTGGGTTGTGTGTTCGGTGAATGGAGAACGGGATTGGAGACAGAGGTAATAGTAGTTATAACAGCAGCTCACCGTGTTTCTCTGTATAGTTCGTTTTGTTTGTCTCTATTCAGTGTAAATTTATATATTTGGGTGAATTTATAGAGCAACATTGGCTGGATTTCCATGCAGCTTAGAAAGTCGATACTATCTCGCCACCATCTTAATTTATTCATACAAGTTACCATTGTTATAAGTGTTTGCAGGTTCCTTTTCTGAAGTTGGTGGCTTTCTAGAGAAAGCTCTGGTTGTTTTGAGTGTATGCGATTAAACCTTGCCAAAGATTAAACTTGTAATTGCACCCAAGGCTATCAGAGTTAAACCAGCTGTCGTGCGGGGGAGATCCACTGATGTGAAATTGATCACACTTCCTTCATCACAACAGTTGTTCAGATAGAGCCAACAGTCATTCTTACATGCTGTGCTGGGAGTTTCTTGAAATTTAATTGTAGTAATATTGTCAAAAACAGAAATCTTTCTGCCATAAAAAATAATAAGCTATAAGTTGCTGAGAGTATGGTAGCTGGAACTAAATACTACTTCCCTTTAACTTGGGTATCTTAAATGTTCTCGTATGCAAAACATTGTCCAAAGTTACATTTTTAAAGGAAAAGCATAACCATTCCAGGTTAAAAATTGAAAATGCTGTCTTTATTTCTAATTTTGTAACTTTTTGCTCCTTGGAAAAAAGAGTAATTTACTCTTAGGAGTATTAGTCTTTAAATATAACATACAATGGCAAACTTGATATTTTGCCCTCATTAGCTTGCATAAACCACATGCAATCTCCATATATGTTTTATGTCATCATTGACATATGTGTGAAAATCCTATCTCTGGTAGTGACAATACTGCATAAGGATTATTTGCAAATAAAAACCTTGGGCCCTATTTTGAAGTATTTACAAAGGGACAAAATAATTGTATAAAAACAGCCAAAACCTATTTAGAAGAATAACTTAACTGTTCATTCCTGAAACTAAGTTGTTACTGTATACTAGAGTTGTAATGACTCGAGTGACAATGTTTGGTGACTCGACTGAAATAATTGTCATCAAATGGCTCGACTCGAGCCCCTGTAAGAAAATACAGACTCAAATCGACTTTAGTCCCGGCCCAAAAGTCTCCACTTGACTCGAGTCATAGTCTTTATGAGAAAATAAGTTACATGATCAGTTTCTTGTGATCCATAAAAGCCCTGACTCTATGAGTAAGAGGAACATGTGATAAAATCGAGACAGAGAGAAGAGCGTCAGCAGCATGGAAGGTACATCTAGAATACTGGCGCTCGTCGAGTTCGCAAAAACTATGGAATAGACAGGATGAGAAATAAACAAACAGTCTACCTCCTGCCAGCACTGAGAAATGCCAAACTAAAATAACTTAAATCGTTTTTGGACTTTTTTTTTTATTATTTCTTACCAATTAATACTTATTTGGTGGGTCAATCAATAGATTTTATTTACATAAGCTTAAAACTTAAATGTGGTAGAAAAGGGATCTAGTGTTTGTTGTCTGGTTTAATGTATATTGATCTAAAGTTATACTATGTTAAAAAAAAAAGATTTTAGAAAACAAAAAAGAAGTGCAGAAATTTTTGCTAAAATTGTAAGAAAAATATCCAAACTACCACTTGCGAATCCAAATTCATGTACAAACTTATAAACTTTAAAAAAAATGTTCTATGCACTAAATTTAACATAATGCATTGTGCAAGAAATGATCAAGCAAACAACTAGAGATGGGATGGTATAAAATTTGCAAGTATGATAACTATTAAAAAAAAAATACAGTGGTAACCTTAATATCACGGTATACAGTACATCATAAAAGTTATCAAATAAAGGCTCAAAAGAAGAAAGACTAATGTAAATCACTTAAATTACTGTAATTCACAAAAATAAAACCAAGAAACCACATTTCCTTTCATGGAATGATTTAAACATTTGGTATTTAGTATTTTACTATGCCAAATAACTTGGTACATTTCTCTTTTTATAAAGATAATAAGAATTAAAAAAAAAAAAAAAAAAAAAGCTGTACACTCTCAATGTTATACTACAACAGTATTAAGATCTATTGTTTGCCCAAAATGACGTGGTGCTGTAGTTTGTAAAAAAAAAAAAAACATTTTAATGTATAAAATTAAATAAATAAATACTTTGTTTAGCTGATGGTAAATAGAATTAGGAAATGATCGGTTTTGCTTAAATAACCAACATGTAACAACTGTTATTATTTAAGAGCAGAGATGAGTTGTTTATTTTTTTCAACCGGATAAATAAAATATGTATAGCAAAAAAAAATGTACTTTAATACTAAAACGTGTTATTGGATTTATCGCTACACTTCACGACAAGCTTCCAATGATTATTACACGTGGAGTTTGTAAAAAAAAAAGATTTCTTCACTTACCTAAGAAAATTGGAATACTGTTACAACTTATTTAAACAAAACTACTTTGATAATAAGTAGGCTATCCTGCTGCAGTCGCGGGTCTGTGCTAATTTTAATTGATACTTTCATTGGTCGTGTTCTTATAGAACAGGTTTCCACAATGCTGCACAGAATCGCGATGATTCAGATTGCAGATTCTGCATAGCCCAGCGCAGCTTTGAAATGTTACTGCGGGAGGCTGGTTGAGACTGTGAACCAAAGGGACAGGTGCAAAGATCACGAGTGACCTGCTAATCGTAATGCAAATAACCAATAAAACTGCTGCTGCCGCCTTGTTAGAGCAGGTGAACAACATTTTCTCATTATGCAATGAAGCCGCGAACAGCCTTGTCAACTCTATATTAAATAAATCAATCAATTATTTAAACAAACATAATGTACTAAATCCGTGATACATCCGTGATGTATCCTTTTACAATAAAGTTAATATTAATCAATTACATTAAACTTGACTGTCGATAATCCAGACAAAGGTAAATATAGCACATTGAAAATGTGTGCTAGGCTGCAAGTTTTGGAAAACGCGTTTCTCTAAAAGTTGCGTGTGACGTCAGAGACAGCAGCCAAGAGCAGCTGGTGCAGCAAGCTCCGGGTAACAGAACGCAGCAATTGAAACGTGTATTCTGTGTCATTGACAGTTTCCCTCAAAACGATTATGAAAATACAGTATCAGTTCACAAAAAGATCTTTCTCAGACACTTTGCTAAGGCTGCAGGAACCATCGCTTGATTTAGAAGAAACGTGTTTGCAGTTGAAAAATGTGTTAACCGTTGTATAAAGAAATTAATTGCGGTGTAGAATAAAAGGAACGGTATTAATACCTAAACTGAAAAGCCGGTATACCGACCCATCCCTACAAACAACCCTCTGGAGCTTTAATAATTGTATTTTTTTACATTCTGTAGTAATGTGAATGTTTACGTATATAATGCAGTTCAAGTTATGCCACTAGAGGTCAGTAGCGCCCTACATACTTACCCTCTACCTAGGATACCGTGGGGTTGAGGAAGTCCTTAGACAACACTGATGTGTAGGTTTCAACAGAGATTGTTCTAATAAAGACACTGTGATTAAAGTTATACTCTTGCATCTTGGATCTCGGGTTAGTACATATGGCGACGAGGAAATCGGGCAACTTGTCTTAGGTCATTGAAAACGGAGACAACGAAGGAGAAGAGACAAGTGTAGCTGCATAGCTTCGGCCCAACCTGCTAACGTTAGCGAGAGCGCTCACAGACAACGGAACATGGCTGCCACAGTAGAAACAACCGCGCCGTTTGATAGTCAACTACAGACATGGGAGGAATATTGCGAAGTGCTGTCGCATTTTTTTGAAGCAAATGAGATTGACAACGGCAATAAAAAAAGGGCGATTCTCTTAAGTTTGGTGGGGAGCCAAACATATAGTCTGATGAGAAATTTGTTAAGCCCAGATAAGCCAGGGGACAAATCGTTTGACGATTTAGTTGAACTGTTGAAAACGCACTACAACCCAAAGTCCAGCGAAATAGTTCAACGCTTTAAATTTAACTTGAGAAACAAACAGGCAAATGAGAGTGTGACTGAATATGTGGCAGTGCTACGAGAACTGGCTCAACATTGCAACTATGGAGATAGGCTAAAGGAAATGTTATGAGACAGGTTAGTCTGTGGTGTAGACGATGATCGTATTCAGTGCAGGCTGTTAGCAGAAACTTAGTTAACATTTGAAAAAGAATTGAAACTTGCTCAGGCATTGGAGACAGCGAACAAAGACGTTCAGGATTTACAATGGCAAAGCAAAGGAAGCAATGGTGCTAACTGGAAACATGCTAGCCAGGCTACAGTGCAAAAGCTAAAAACGTGGAGGGAACCACGAACTGGTGGAACTATGAGGGCATGTTATAGATGCGGTGGTGAGCACATGGCGAATGACTGTCGTTTTCTTAAGGAAATGTGTCACAGATGCGGAAAAAAGGGGCACATCAGGAAAGCATGCAGTGCGAATTCACCTGTGGAGAAAACCAAACCCAGAGGGGGAGGAAAACAAAAGCAGGGAAAAGTGGAAAAAAAACATGGGGCTCATCACATTAGCGAAAATCCTGAAACAGATGCAAGTGACGGTGAAGACGTGTTCATTATAAATAACGTAACAGAGACAAGCATTCCCAAGGTAGCGCCTATCACATTACAGTTAAAAGTGAACAAGTCGGATGTGTAATTTGAGGATGACACGGGGTCCAGTGTTACAATTATGAATGAAACAGAGTACTCCAAATTAAGGAATGGGGCAAAAGTACCTGAGCTAAAGACATGTTCCCTGCATCTCAGAACCTATACAGGCAAAAGAGTGAAAACATTGGGTACTGAAAACTTAACTGTACAGTACAGAGAGACTGTTAAACAGCTGCCAGTAGTAGTAGTGTCTGGCAAAGGACCAAACCTACTGGGCCGCGGTTGGATTAAGGAGTTGGAATTAAACTGGGGCACTGTAAACCAGATAGATAGAGACAAAACAACACTCCAGGATGTGTTGAAGAAACATGAGAATGTATTCAAAGAGGAATTGGGGACATTGCGAGGCCCACCGGCTAAAATATATGTTGACAAAGAGGCAACACCAAGGTTCTTTAAGCCAAGACCTGTGCCTTATGCTATGAAACCGAAGGTGGAGGCTGAGCTGGACCGCCTCTTGAGAGACAAAACAATTGAACCAGTGAAATTCTCTGAGTGGGCAGCTCCCATAGTCCCAGTGCTAAAGCCTGATAACTCTGTGAGGATTTGCGGAGATTACAAACTTACTGTAAATCGGGTATCCAAACTGGAACAGTATCCCATTCCCAGAATTGAAGATCTTTTTGCAAAGCTCTCAGGAGGGGCAAAATTCAGCAAATTGGACATGAGTCATGCCTATCAACAGGTAATATTGGATGAGGAATCAAAAAAGTATGTAACTATAAACACACGCAAAGGGTTATTTACTGTAAACCGTCTTCAATTTCATCCAGTCCAGCTATCTTTCAGATAATTATGGAGGGTTTGCTGCAGGGAATTCCCCATGTAGCCATTTACCTGGACGACATCATGGTGACAGGCAAGAATGATCAGGAGCACCTGCAGATGCTAAACGAGGTACTTCGGAGAGTGGAGGAGGCAGGCCTACGGCTAAAGAGAATTAAGTGTACCTTTCTGGGAAGTGAGGCTGAGTTTCTGGGTCACAAAGTGGATGCTACAGGACTACACCCACTTAAGAACAAGGTACAAGCTATCCAAAATGCACCTGCACCTGCACCTACCAACATAACAGAGCTTAAGGCTTACTTAGGACTGTTGAACTATTACAACAGGTTTTTACCTAACCTGTCAACACTGTTGGCTCCACTGCACAAATTGCTGAGAAAAAAGACACAAAATGGCAATGGAAAAAAGAGCAGGAGACTGCTTTTGAGAAATCTAAAAAGCTCATGCAATCCACAGATATACTTGTGCATTACGACAGTGAGAAAGAGCTGATTCTTTCCTGTGACGCCTCCCCCTACGGGATAGGCGCAGTACTTTCACACCTCATGCCGGATGGGTGGGAGAGACCCATAGGTTTTATGTCAAGAACACTCACATCAGCTGAACAAAACTGCTCTCAGCTTGATAAAGAGGGACTGGCTGTGATTTTCGGGGTGCAACGGTTTCACAAGTATCTCTATGGTAGAAAGTTCACCATATGCACAGATCATAAACCGCTTCTTTCACTCTTCAACGAAACAAAGGCTGCTCCACAGATGGTGTCACCGAGGATCCAGGGGTAGGCTGTGACACTACGGGCGTATGAGTACGTGATAATCTACAAGGCGGGTAAGGACCACGGCAACGCAGACGCCTTGAGTCATGTGCCACTGCCGGACACTTCCCAATCCACAGGTCTGGAAGACAGGGTGCTGATGATGGAAGACATAGCGATGGTGACCGCAGAGGAGGTGAGATTGTGGACAGGGAAAGATTCCATACTGTCTAAAGTGAGAGAGTACGTTTTAAGGGGGTGGCCACAACAGGGGGAAGGAACAGATTTTACACCTTATTCTGCTAGGAAGACAGAATTGAGTGTGCAAGATGGTTGTGTCTTGTGGGGGGCACGTGTCATCATCCCACAGCGAGGAGGACAGGCTGTGTTGGAACAGCTGCATCAGTGCCATCCAGGTGTTTCCTGCATGAAGGCTCTGGACAGAAGTTATTTCTGGTGGCCCAAACTAGATGAGGCGACAAAGAGGCAACACCAAGGTTCTTTAAGCCAAGACCTGTGCCTTATGCTATGAAACCGAAGGTGGAGGCTGAGCTGGACCGCCTCTTGAGAGACAAAACAATTGAACCAGTGAAATTCTCTGAGTGGGCAGCTCCCATAGTCCCAGTGCTAAAGCCTGGTAACTCTGTGAGGATTTGCGGAGATTACAAACTTACTTTCTGCTAGGAAGACAGAATTGAGTGTGCAAGATGGTTGTGTCTTGTGGGGGGCACGTGTCATCATCCCACAGCGAGATGACAGGCTGTGTTGGAACAGCTGCATCAGTGCCATCCAGGTGTTTCCTGCATGAAGGCTCTGGACAGAAGTTATTTCTGGTGGCCCAAACTAGATGAGGCGATAGAGACATGGGTAAAGGCATGTAGCAAGTGTCAGGAACACTGGAAAGCACCAGCCACAGTCCCGCTACATCCCTGGGAGTGGCCAGACAGACCCTAGAAGCGATTACACCTAGATTATGCAGGACCATTTATGGGGCAGATGTTTTTGATACTCATAGATGCTCATTCCAAATGGATGGATGTTTACCCGATAACTTCAGCAACATCAGCTGTTGCTGAGTTAAACGAGGCAGTCTTCCCAGCGACAGCGAGTGGAAGCGACAGCGAGTGGGAGAAGTACAGCGTGGAAAAGTACAGAGCAGTTTCGAAGCAGAAAGGAGAAATTGCATCTTGAATTGCTTTAATCAGAGGACATCGGGGAAACATAGCAGCAGCTCAAAGTCAAACAGCCGCGTGTGTTTTTCTGATAACAAACAAGCTGAAACTCGGAGCAGCTGATTCAAATTCAGCGCCGTTTTGAGACACGGGCGAGGGGAGGAGCCAACAGCACAGCAGAACAACGCAGTTAAACGAGGCAGTCTTCCCAGCGACAGCGAGTGGAAGCGACAGCGAGTGGGAGAAGTACAGGCGTGGAAAAGTACAGAGCAGTTTAGAAGCAGTTTGAAAGCAGGCTGACAACTGCAGAAGAAACTAAACTTCAAAAAAAAAAAAAAAAACCCTCAACATGGTCTTCAAGCCAGTAATCTGTGACACCTGCTTGATGTGGGAAATCCGAGAAAACCCAGCGGAGCTAAACCAAGTGTGCGTAAAGTGCCGCGCGATCCAGGATTTGCATAAACTAGTAAGCATGCTAGAAATGGAGCTGGAAGAAGCGAGACAGCAACGGGATCTTGAGGAACTGGCGCACCCACAATTCATGGAAGTCTGCATCACCCCTAACAGACTGAAAGCCACCAGGGAGATAGAAGGTCAGAACAGCTGGGTTCAGGTAGGCAGAAGCAGGGAAAAAAAGAAACTTCGTCAAACACAACCACCAGAAATCAAAACAACCAACAGATTTGAGTCACTTCAGAATTTTGATGAGCAGAACCAACAACAAGAGAATGAAAGGAACAACATCCAGGACCCTATTGACAGTGGTGACAAGACAGTAAAAAGAAGGGAGGTCATGATTGTTGGGGACTCCATATTGAGAAACACAGCAAGTTCAGTTCGCAGTTTGGACCCCCTTACTACAACAGTGTGCTGCCTTCCGGGAGCCTCGGTCAAGCACATCACTGAGAACGTGGACAGGCTCCTAGAACGAACAGGAGACGACCCGGTAGTAGTCGTCCACATCGGTACAAACAACATTGGAAGTGACAGACCAAAATCCCTGCAAAACAAATTCAGAGAGCTAGGAAGGAAATTAAAAGAGAAAACCAAAACTGTGGTATTTTCTGGTATACTACCCGCACCTTGCAAAGGACCATATGGACAGCTGGAAATAATTAATCAAAACGCATGGCTGAAGACGTGGTGCACACGGGAAGGCTTCACCTATCTTGATCATTGGACCACTTTCTACAACGAGGACTATCTGTATAGACGGGATGGACTGCATTTAAATAACAAGGGAACTAGTCTACTTGGAGAAAAGATCCTCGAGCAGGTTCGGAAGCATTTAAACTAGAAAGGAAGGGGGGAGAAATCAACAAAAAAAACAGAAGGGAGACCGCATCAAAACAAGAACAACAACTCAGGTAAGACAACCATTAAATGTATTTATCTAAATGCTAGAAGTATCAGAAACAAAATTCTAGAACTTGAAGCTACTGCACTAACAGGTAACTATGATGTGATAGGTGTTACAGAAACGTGGTTATCTGAGAGTGATGGGGACGAATATAATATTTGTGGGTATACACTGTATAGGAAAGACAGGCAGGACAGAAGAGGAGGAGGGGTAGCGCTATACATAAGAAACAGTCTTGAAGCCCAGGTGTTAAACCTGGACAAAGAAAATAAAACCGAATCAATATGGGTCAGAATAACAGACAAAAATTCAAAGGGCATAATAATAGGAGCATGCTATAGACCGCCAGATTCAGACGGTGAGCAAAATAATCTGTTATACAATGACATTAGAAATGTGTGTAGCAAAGGAGAAGCCATACTAATGGGGGATTTCAACTTCCCCCAAATAAAATGGGAAAACCCGGTGGGTAGCGCGAAGGATGAAATAGAAATGGTGGAAATGACAAATGACTGCTTCCTAACACAATTTGTGAAGGCACCCACTAGAGGGGAGGCATGCCTTGATTTAGTCTTTTCAAATAACGAAGATAGAATAACTAAAACAGAGGTCAGAGAACCACTGGCAAACTCAGACCACAACATGGTCTCATTTGAAGTGTTTTTTAAATCCTCAAAAGTAAAGACTAAAGCTAAGGTTTACAATTTTAGAAAAGCAAACTATGAAGGTATGAAACAGAGACTAACAGAAGTAGATTGGAGTAAAATAGAGAAAACACCCACAGAAGAAGGATGGTTGTTCTTCAAAAATGTAGTACTAGAGGCGCAAAACAATTATATCCCTAAAGTAGACAAATCTAAATGTAAAACTAAATTGCCAAAATGGTTTAATAGATCAATTAAAAAAAATATTCAGCGAAAAAAGGCACTTTACAGAGCATTAAAAAAGGACCAAAAAGAAAGTACACAGAAAGAGTACACAGAACTGCAAATGCAAGTCAAAAAGGAAGTTAGAAAGGCCAAGAGAGAAATAGAAATGAACATTGCTAAGGGAGCTAAAACCAATTCCAAAATGTTTTTCCAATATTACAACAGCAAGAGAACATTCAAAGAGGAGATTAAATGTTTAAGAGATACAAATGGCAAAATCATAGAGGAAGAAAAAAAAATAGCAAATATGTTAAATGATTACTTTTCACAAGTTTTTACAAAGGAAGATACTGACAACATGCCCCACATGTCATCCAGTTCCTATCCAGTTTTAAATAACTTTAGCATAACTGAGGCAGAAGTGTTAAAGGGACTAGGAGCTCTTAAAATAAACAAATCCCCTGGGCCGGATGAGATCCTCCCAGTAGTACTCAAAGAAATGAAAGAAGTAATTTACAAACCGCTAACCAAGATCATGCAGCAGTCTCTTGACACAGGGGTGGTACCGACAGACTGGAAAATTGCAAACGTAATACCGATCCACAAAAAGGGAAACAAAACTGAACCAGGTAACTACAGACCAGTAAGCCTGACTTCTATTATATGCAAACTTATGGAAACTATAATAAGATCCAAAATGGAAAATTACCTATATGGTAACAGGGTACTGGGAGACAGTCAACATGGTTTTAGGAAAGGGAGATCGTGTCTAACTAACTTGCTTGATTTTTTTGAGGATGCAACATCGATAATGGATAATTGCAAAGCATATGACATGGTTTATTTAGATTTCCAGAAAGCTTTTGACAAAGTCCCGCACAAAAGATTAATTCTCAAACTGAACGCAGTTGGGATTCAAGGAAACACATGTACATGGATTAGGGAGTGGTTAACATGTAGAAAACAGAAAGTACTGATTAGAGGAAAAACCTCAGAATGGAGTGTGGTAACCAGCGGTGTACCACAGGGATCAGTATTAGGTCCTCTGCTATTCCTAATCTACATTAATGATTTAGATTCTGGTATAGTAAGCAAACTTGTTAAATTTGCAGACGACACAAAAGTAGGAGGAGTGGCAAACACTGTTGCAGCAGCAAAGGTCATTCAAAATGATCTAGACAAGATTCAGAACTGGGCAGATACATGGCAAATGACATTTAATAGAGAAAAGTGTAAGGTACTGCACGCAGGAAATAAAAATGTACATTATAAATATCATATGGGAGATATTGAAATTGGAGAAGGAATCTATGAAAAAGACCTAGGAGTTTTTGTTGACTCAGAAATGTCTTCATCTAGACAATGTGGGGAAGCTATAAAAAAGGCTAACAAGATACTCGGATACATTGTGAAAAGTGTTGAATTTAAATCAAGGGAAGTAATGTTAAAACTGTACAATGCACTTGTAAGACCTCATCTTGAATATTGTGTGCAGTTCTGGTCACCTCGCTATAAAAAAGATATTGCTGCTCTAGAAAGAGTGCAAAGAAGAGCGACCAGAATTATTCCGGGCTTAAAAGGCATGTCATATGCAGACAGGCTAAAAGAATTGAATCTGTTCAGTCTTGAACAAAGAAGACTACGTGGCGACCTAATTCAAGCATTCAAAATTCTAAAAGGTATTGACAGTGTCGACCCAAGGGACTTTTTCAGCCTGAAAAAAGAAACAAGGACCAGGGGTCACAAATGGAGTTTAGAAAAAGGGGCATTCAGAACAGAAAATAGGAGACACTTTTTTACACAGAGAATTGTGAGGGTCTGGAATCAACTCCCCAGTAATGTTGTTGAAGCTGACACCCTGGGATCCTTCAAGAAGCTGCTTGATGAGATTTTGGGATCAATAAGCTACTAACAACCAAACGAGCAAGATGGGCCGAATGGCCTCCTCTCGTTTGTAAACTTTCTTATGTTCTTATGTTCTTATGTTCTTATGTTACAATTGTCTGTTTGCGAAAAAAGTTTTAGCAATCAGGGATTACCAGAAATGGTAGTTTCTGATAACGGTAACTGTTTTGTCAGCTCAGAGTTCAAGGAATTCATGAACAAAAATGGCATTGTCCATGTTACATCAGCCCCGTTTCATGCGTCTTCCAACGGTCTCGCAGAACGAGCCATTCAAATATCCAAGACTATGATGAAGAAAGTGGGAGAAGGAAATATGTCAACTAAAGTGTCAAGGGTACTATTCAGCTATAGGTTAACACCTCAAACTACCACAGGACTCTCCCCAGCAGAGATGTTACTAAGGAGGAAACTTCGGTCTACGCTTGATTTAGTGCATCCCGATTTAAAGAGAACAGTGGAACTTAAGCAGAATAAACAAAAGGAACACCACGACAAGCACACAAAGGGGAGGAGTTTTGGAGATGGAAACCTGTGATGACAAGAAACTTCAGTTACGGTCCCAAGTGGATACCAGGAGTCATTGTAACAGTGACTGGTCCTGTATCTTTCAAGGTAATTCTGGGAGATGGCAGAATACTGCACAAACACATAGATCAGATCCTGTCTAGACAACAGGACAACACCACTGGGTCAGAGGATATTCTGCAGGACACACCTACAGAGGTTCTACAACCACCAGCTAGAGTAACCATGCCAGATGAACTTGTTCCAAACAATGCGGACACTGTCTTAGAGCAGCTTGCTTTGAAACCAGAGGAACAAACTGGGAGTTCTCCAGAGATGGGCAGGGACAATCAAAGCATGGCACAAGCTGTGCGTCATTCCCAAAGAACCGTCAAAAAGCCTGGTTACCTGAAGGACTTTGACTTGAAAATATTTTTTTTTTAAAAAAAGTTTGAAATGAAATGTTTATGTACAGTTAAGGATGGACTATTGTGTGTAGTTGTTGTTACAGCAATAGTTCAGAGACATAGTGTATTAGTGTTACATTTTGTTTTAGAGAAGCTAAAATCTTAAGGGGGGGGGGATGTAGTAATGTTAATGTTTATGTATATAATGCAGTTCAAGTTATGCCACTAGAGGTCAGTTGCGCCCTACATACTTACCCTCTACCTAGGATACCGTGGGGTCGAGGAAGTCCTTAGAAAACACTAATGTGTAGGTTTCAATAGAGATTGTTCTAATAAAGACACTGTGATTAAAGTTATACTCTTGCATCTTGGATCTCGAGTTATTACACATTCCTGTAGCCTACAGCACTGACACTATAGCACATGGTACAGGAGATCAATGAAACTGTTGAAATGAAGCTGTTCCACGGTCATCTTTTGTTTTTCAGAACTCCCGAATTGAGTTAATGAGCTCTAGACGTGTTAAATTAATTTAATGCATTAGGATTTGTATGCTGGATAGATGTTTTAGAGTTACTTTGGTTAAAAGCGTTTTGCTTTTTTAATGAATACATTCATAAAAACAAAAATGGGCAGACCAGACCACAGCAGAATGATTTTGGGAATAGGCACAATCAACATTGCTGGATGCCTGAAAAAGAATGATAACCATTACTGAATGGGAAGAACCCTCTCTGACCGTCAATCACTGAGCATATAGAATAAAGCTGCCCTATCAGGGCCCTGCTGTGAGGAGGAAGCCCCTCCCACCTCCTGTTGAAGAGGGTCGTTCTCCCAGTAGCATATCACCATTTTCTTTCAAAATTGGAGGTCAGCTGGGGACAAAACCTCGAAGGGTAAAGGTTGCCATTTTTTTTCAGGGATAGGCGATAGTCTCAGAGTCCTCATGACATCTAAGGCCATGCTGCCTGCAACACCCTAGAGCCCAAAAAAAGCCTTGCTCGGTTTGCAACATCAAGGCGGTAAAAACGTGCAAGTGTCTGGCTACCTATCCATGTAGCAGCACTGCAAAGCTCATCCAAGGAGGCACCATGAAGGAAAGCCCACGAAGTTGCTTGGCCCCTGGTAGAATGGGTTGTAATGTTCACCCGGCAATGGGGAGTCCATCTGTTCATATGCCAAGCGTATGGCATCTACCAATAAGTGTGCTAGACGTTGCTTTGATAAGGCCTGACCTCTAGAGTGGGACCCATAGCAGATGAGACCACATTTGGCAAAAAGGCTGGATTTGTTCTTTATGTTACCTGCAAGTCATTTCCAGTGAAAGCCAAAGATGTGTCATCGATGGACAGCGCACGAAGCTCACTTACTCGTCTGGCAGACGTAATGGCTATTAGAAATGCCACCTTCAAAGAAACAGGGTGCAGCTCTGCTGACACCATGGGCTCAAAAGGGGGACCCATAAGAACCCACAGTACCAGTTCCAGATCCCACTTGGGGACCACAACAGAATACATTTTTGAACAAAATACTGTTTATATATCAGACGAACATTGAAAAGTAACAAAATGTCACAAAATTTGAGTATTTGCTTGATTGTATTACCTTTAGAATAATCAGCAATCAATTACACAATACTACAAAAAAAAAAAAAAAAAAAAACTAAAAACTATTTTTTTATCAATGTTATAACTATTTACACCAGTCGAGGTTTGCAAACAAAAAAGGCATTTAGTGACAAAAATTATCTGTATGTGTCCATGGTATGGTATCTTTCAAAACAGTCACCTGGGTGTAACACTGGCTGCCTTGAGCATGTTTTGCAGAAGCATACAGTCTCTCTCCTCCCCCTTTTTGTCTTTCTATCACTGCACACTGCACAGTTTTTGGTGCTCTTCAATTCATTTTTGGAAATGAAATGTGGCTTTCCATTCCATTTCAATTCTTGATCAAAATGGCATGTCAGGTCTCAACATAGAGTCTTTGTTGGGCTACCAAAGTAAGAGACATAACCAGTTTCACAGTCAGCTAAAACAAACGCATGCATCCCCCACTTGGTAGGCTTCTGAGGATTGTAGCACTTGAAGATAATCCTTCCTTTGAAGCCAACGGTGCTCTCATCGATGCAAATGTCTCTATCTGGAATAAATAGCTCACGACATTTTGTGTCTATGTAGCTGACCACATTCCTGACCTTTTGTCCTCTGCTAACAAAAGCAGCCTGAGGCACCTGGGAGGGGTGAGGGTAAAGGTGCAGCATCCAAAAGATCTGCAAGAAACATGACCTCTTGAATATAATCTTTGAAAAACTGCATTCTGTCAGCCCATTCCTCTGAGAAACATTCTTTTATGTCCATTTTTACATTTAGTCCCATATTCAGCAGAACACCAAAAAATGCCTTCATCTCTGGTAACATAACAAGTTGCCAGGAGTTCAAAATGGAATTACGACGCAGTGGTCCCATTAGTTTTACGGTTGCATATCTATTGGTTTCATTTACAATTTCAGGAAACAAAGCTTTTGTGAAAAAAAAAGGTGAAAAAACTTCAGTGCAGTTCTCAAAGTAATACTCCCTTGATATCCCCTATTTACCACAGTAAATTGGAGCTTTGTGAAAGCATCTGCACTTACCGATGCGCGTCTCCATTCGCCTTCTGGCTGCGCATCTGATTGGTGGACACTTTCCTCAGAGTCCTCAGTAAGAGAAATAGTTACTTCCTCGTAACTAGATTCATCAAAATCATTATCCAAATTGCTTTTGTCTGTACTATTTGCCTCATCCATCATCTGTGCAAGTTTTTCAGGCTGCCTTGACTTTCTCTATCTTCTCTGCACCATTCTCACTCTGTGCGTCTCAGTCGCCATCTGTTCAATTCGGCTGTGCTCAGAATATACATGGTCTATTCGGCTGTCTCTGCCTTCTTTCCGATCAGAGACGGTTAGGGAAAGCCTTGCCTCTGCTTTTTGCAGCTTAAACGCAACACATGCTGTATTAGATCATGGTTTTCGGCAATGTCGGACAGAGTCCGACAATGGACCGGAAAGGGATTTTCACGATGTCGGACCAGGTCCAACATATGACCGCAAAGGGTTAATATTGTCACAATAGGGCAGGTGATCGGATGGGAGCCTTCAGCAATGCACGAGTCTTTCCATTTATATGAATACTGAGCTCTAGAGCTAGGCGCCCTAGCAGACTATAGTGTCTCTACCACTGCATCTGGCAAACCTCGTCTGGAGAGACGGCTCCGTTCAACGACCAGACCCAGAGTTGGAGCTGGGCTGGGTTCAGGTGCCATAATAGCCCCTATGCTTGGCTCAGGAGATCCTTGCATAGTGGAAGCTGCCACGGTTGACCCCACAACATGTTGGAAAGGAGAGCAAACCAGGGTCGCCTCGGCCATCTGGGTGCAACCAGCAAAACCTGTGCTCTCTCCATCCTTATCCTCTCTAGTGTCAGGGGTAATAATGGTAGTGGAGGGAATGCATAAAATAGCCCCTGTGGCCAGAGGTGAGCTAGCGTGTCTACTCCCAAGGGGCCCCCGTCTCTCTTCATGGAGAACCATAGGGGGCAATGAGTGGACTCGGCTGTGGCAAAGAGGTCAACTTGTGCAGTACGAAACCTCTTCCAAATCTGTTTCACCGCCTGAGGATGCAGTCTCCATTCCAAGCTGTCTGGAGCTCTTCTGGACAGGAGGTCTGCTGCCTTGTTCACACGGGGGAGGTGAACCGCCCTGATGGAACGCAATTTTCTGTGTGTCCAGGACAGGAGTCTGTGCGCTGCGTGGTGAAGGCCCAGCAAGCGCAGACAGTCTTGATAGTTTATGTAGGCTACCACTGTATTATTGTCCATCCGGACCAGCACATGTTTGTGCGCTGACTGCTGTCGAAAATGAGATAATGCCAGAGCTACTGTTTGCAGCTCTTGGGCATTTATGTGCACTTGCAGCCAATGTCCCTTCCACTGACCTCTTATTCCTCTCCCACTCCAGACCACTCCCCAGCCCAGGATGGAGGCATCCGTAGTGACAACTTCCCTTCTGTGAGGGGAGCTGAGGGTAGATCAGAGGATCAGACTGCCGGGACGGAGCCACCACTCCAGAGTATTCCGGCATTGTCTTATCACTTGCACCAGCCGGTGTCAGTCGCGGACCGGTTGAACCTTGAGTGTATTTGCCCAGGCTTTAAGTGGGCAAATTCTCAGCAGCCATAAGGGAAGGATTCTCAAGGAGGCTGCCATCAGCCTTAACAACCTTTGAAATATTCTGACCTGTAGAAGAGCATTCTCTCTGAATTGAGAGAGCGTGACTTCCAACGACCGAATCCTGTCTTCCGACAGTTAGGCAAGCATGCTCACAGAGTTCAGTTTAACACCCAGGAACACTGTGGACTGAGACAGTACGAAGTTGCTCTTCTGTTGATGTATGGAGAGCCTTAACTTAGTCACATGATCTATGACCTGTTTGGATTGCGCCTCGGCACATGCTTTGGAACGTGCGCAAACTAGCCAATCGTCCAGAACTCAGATCCTGAACTGGAGTGGAGCCAGTGCTGCATCCATGCACTTTGAAAATGTGCGGGGCGCCAGCGAGAGGCCAAACGACAGCACGCAGAATTCTTATGCGTTGCCTTGAAAGGCGAAGCGCAGATACTTTCTGCGTGCGGGACAGATCGGGACATGGAAGTAGGCGTCTTGCAGGTCGATCAATGTGAATCAATCACCCAGCTGAACAGACTGGAGGACACGCTGTGCTGTCAACATGTTGAACTTCCTTTGTTTGAGGAACATGTTGAAGACCCTGAGGTCCAGAATAGGTCTGAAATCGCAGTACCTCTTGGGCACCAGGAAGTACCTGGAATAAAAGCCGCTGAGGGCATCGCTTGGGTTTACCAAGCGCACAGCGTTCTTCTGTTGAAGATTGGCGATCTCAAGTTGAAGGAGTATCGCACTCGCTGGTTTGACGGTGGTAAGGAGCACGCCCTTAAAGGGTGGCGGACCTAAACGGAATTGTAGAGTGTAACCTTGTCTCATTGTCGACAGCACAGGAATCCTGGTTGCATCCTTGCCATGGATCTGGGATTTTATTGTGGTAAGTATAGGTGGTTAAAGGTTTTATGTTGTGATGTGTTCTTTGTGAAATATTTAACCTTTCAAGATACATTTCTTTCTATAATATTAAGCAAATTAGTTTGAGTTTATCGATTTTGAACTGGAGCATATATGTGCAAGTATGCAATGATTTTAAAACTCTGATTTCCACTCAATTGCATTACTTGGACCGTTTTCCTTTGTAGCTGTTGTTTTAAGCTTAGAATCAAGATCTCTATAGATCAAATATCAAATTAAATGCCACAAAATGTTCTTTCATATGGTTAAGGTTTGATTCAAGGGTCAGTGAAAGTCAAAGAGACATTGTGCTGATTTAATGTTACAATTACAGCTTTTTAGACTTCAGAAAGAAATAGAGGTACAAAAACTGAAGTCCAGAGGAAAAGTACAAAGTTGAACATGATTTATGTAAAGCACTCTGTTTAATGGAAAACAACCAGGGATAGCGATGCCCTAAGCAGATCTAAGACTTAATACAATATCTTGAAAAATGCTGTGACAGTACTGTAGCAATTTTAAAGCTGATGCAGGCACATCTAAATGGCCATTGTTAATTCCCCAGGTGAAAATATGAAGTCATAATCCTCTAGAATCTGCTGAGATGTAACAGCAAGCCTATTTTCTGGTTTTAGCAACTGCACTGCTTGTTGTACAATGTTGACAGTCAGTCTTTCTAAGCTAAATTTGGTAATTAAAAAAAAAAAAAAAATAGTAATAATCCTATTTTAAAAATAAATGACTCACCTAAATTAGGGACAGGATCGTTAGTGTACACCCTGTCAGCAATCACCCTGTGGTGCTAATGGGAAGATGGCCATATATATATATATATATATATATATATAATATATATATCTATATATATTATTATATATATATATATATATATATATATATATATATATTATGAAAGAATCAGAAATCCACTCCCTGGAGGGAGTTTGGCGAAAATTTGATCTGTGAGTTTCTGTTTGTTTAGATCTGTTCAATTTTTTGTGTACATTTGAGTATTTTGTTTAAACCAAAACCCGGTTTTGGCCCACTGGGCAATGGGTCCTGTTCTTGTTCCTTTTCTTGTTTAATAAATGTGTGCAACAGTGCTTCACTGCAGCATCTGTCTCTAAGTCTCACTTTCTGCTGGTAACAGCTTGGGTCATGACGCTATGCTGACACGTGGTGTCAGACGCACCACCTAGAGACTCAGAGAGGAACTGTAGTTTTTTTTTTTATTTTGGGGTAAAAAAAAACATTTGTAATGGAAGATTGGAACAACCAACAATGGCGCCTAGAGGCAGAAGGGGCTCCAATCTGGTCGCCTACACAGAGTTTGGGCACCGTTTTATGGAGTGCACATACGAAGACCAACTCTTCTTGGAGGCCTTCTAAGGGAACGAGGTGAAATCGACAGAGAAATGGCTCCGCTTGAATGCACTTCAAACACTGACCTCACAACCGCCAAAGACAGACCCCCCCCCCCCCCCCCCCCCCCCTTCTTCCCATTGCTGAGGGATGATGGCCTGAACATCTTCCTCACCTGCCTTTAAGACTAAGGTTTCTGCCTTGCCTGCTGGGAATTTGGACACTTTGTGGCCTGCTGCCCCCTTCAGGGTGAAGAAGAGTCACCACCTGCCCAAAGAAGGAAAAGTGTGAGGAGTGGCCTGTCCCAGAGGCAAACTAAGGAGCCAATGCCATCTCCAGTACCAGAGAGGTAGGTACTGCCTGCCCCAGTGCCAGAGAGGGAAGAGTGGCCTGCCGCGTCCCAGAGAGGGAGGAGCAGCCTAAGAGCCAAAATGAGTGGAGCCTCTGCCGTCTCCGGCACCACAGGGAGAAGCCCCGCTGTCTCTGGCATCACAAAGAAAAGTCCTGCTGTCTATGGCATCACAGGGAGAGAGCTGCTGTCTCTGGCATCACAGGGAGAAGCCTTTTGTACATGTGACCACTCCCCAATTAGCACCAATTATTTTATTGGGGAACAGCCATACCTCTTGTTGCTGGTAGGGATAGATTTAACCCCATCCCTGCCAATCTTACAATACATGTGTATTCTGGCGGAACAAGTGGACTCCACTAAGCTACCCTGGATGCTGTGGAATGGCTTACAAAACTAAAATTACAAATGTAGCCCGTTGCTTTTCAAACGCCATACAGAAGAAGACGAAGTGAATCTGGCATTTCATCATGACCATGGAATGCTTGTTCCTGCTGAGGTAGATATGCTTTATTTATTTTTTTATCCAGCTTTTTAAAATCAGTAGCCATTCTTTGTCCATTTGATCCAACTATCAGTTATTGAAAAGTAAACAGGGCCAGCAAGATGGTATTAGCTGCACCCTGGTCAGAAAATCCACTCTGAAATGACCTGTTCTTGTTATAATTTTCAATTTTGGTAGTGGCCATATCAGATTTGATATACTTTTTCTGTGTAATCTAGCATGGCAAATGAAGTCTTCATCAACTGATCAACAACGTTATTCTCCATTCTACCTTTCAAAATTCCTGTAAAAAATAAGGCTAATAAGACAATGAAATAGCTGTTTAAATATACTGTTTTTTTTCCCCACTTTCTACAGTTGAGGGATTTATTTTTTTCTGGTCACTTTTTAAAATCTCCTTCAGAAAATTGGATGCGAAACAGAATGATACAATTTCCAATATTCAACACCCCCCCATAATTGCACATACAACAGGGGCGGAAGGTTGTTAGACTCTCCAATTAACACCAACGATCAGACTATGTAATCTGCCATTGCTAGTACTGTGGTTAATAGCAGACAGGAGATTATAGTGAAGGTTTGTGTCAAAGGAAAAAAACGCTCTAGGCTCCTCCAATTAAAACCTGTGCTCGGGTCACGTCATCTGCGACTGCTATTACTGTAATTAATATATGATTATGGCAGGACAGTGCGGTGGTCCCTGATGTTACTGACAGGAAAGGAGACTCAGAAGGGTAACTGCAGTTTTAGCACTGTCATGCACATTTATTAAAAAATAGAACAAAAACAAGAGCAAGCAAAACAGGGCATGAGGGCCAAAATAAAGTTTTAAACAAAACAATACAGACACAATGAAAAAAAAAAAAAAACATTATTTCCCTGTGCTGCAATCATTTTTAAAATATATTTTTTAGGTAAAAAAAACAAAAAAAAAAAACACCTTTATCATAGAGGCAGCACTGGGTGAAGCTCCGCCCTCCTACAACACCTATGTAAAATGACGCGCTTTCCAAGCTCAGATCATATTTCTGCCCACATATCTAAAATGCCATTCATGATAGGCTCTTGGTTTAAACTGATACATTGTAGACATCAACAAATAGTGTAAAACTTACTTCAGCCCCGATTGGTTTAGGTTTTGATATCTCAGAGTTTACCTTTCTTTTTTTTTTTTTGGTGTGCATTTGTATAAGATTGACTGTGTTAAAGAAGGAAAATTTTGAACTGTATTCCGTTAACCCCCCACCCCACACACACACACTCCCCACTCAGCATTTGACAGGCTGCACAAAATGTAATTTTATCAGCAGAGATGATTATTGGTTGTTAGTTGCTTTGAAAATTAATTATATCCTGTGATTACTTAGTAAAGCCCGGCCACTTAGTATTTGACAGGCTGCACAATGGCTTGTGAGATGATATTAAGAGAGGTAATTTCTCAAAGAACCTGTGGTGCATGGTTAGTGGTTTTTGAAAAATGGTGATAAACAGGGTATGATATTAAGAAAAGTGATATAAAACGGGTTCATCTGTACTTCTGTATGTTAACTTTATGCTATAAATTATTAAAAGGTACAGTAATTGTTAATACCTGTTCGAAATCGTTTATGCAAACTAGTATCGGTCCCAATTAGTTTGGATAATTGACTCTCTCTCTCTCTCTCTCTCTCATATATATATATATATATATATATATATATATATATATATATATATATATATATATATATATATATATATATATACAGTGCCGTGAAAAAGTATTTGCCCCCTGTCTGATTTTCTGCATTTTTGCATATTTGACACTGAATGTTATCAGATCTTCAACCAAAATCTAATATTAGATAAAAGGGACCCTAAGTGAACAAATAACCCAAAATTTAAATACTTTTTTTCATTTATTTATTAAAGAAAGTTATGCATCACCCAATGCCTCTGTGTGAAAAAGTAATTGCCCCCTTAGACTCAATAACTGGTTACGCCACCTTTAGCAGCAATAACTAACAAAACACTTCCTGTAGTCATTGATCAGTCTCTCACAGCGCCAGAGGAATTTTGGCTCATTCCTTCATGCAGAACTGCTTCAACTTAGTGACATTTGATGGGTTTTATGGGCATAAACTGCTCATTTCAGGTCCTGCCACAAAAATCAATGGGGTTTAGGTCTGAACTTTGACTAGGCCATTCCAAAACGTTAAATTTCTTGTTCTTCAACCATTCTGATGTAGACTTGCTTGTATGTTTTGGATCATTATCTTGTTGCATGACCCAGCTGCACTTCAGCTTCAGCTTATAGACAGGTGGCCTGACATTCTCCTGTAAAATTATCTGATACAGAGCAGAATTGATGGTTCTTTCAATTATGGCAAGTAATCCAGGTCCTGATGCAGCAAAGCATCCCCAAATCATGACACTACCACCACAATGCTTGACCGATGGTATGAGGTCCTTACTGTAGAATGCAGCATTTGGTTTTCGCCAGACATAACCGGGCCCATGTTGACCACAAAGTTCCACTTTTGACTCATCTGTCCATAGAACATTTTTCCAGAACTCTTGAGGATCATCCAGGTGATTTTTTTGCAAACTTGAGACAAGCATTCATGGTCTTCTTAGTGAACAGTGCTTCGGCCTTGCTACTTTGCTATGAATTCCATTTTTGTCCAGTGTCTTTCTGATGGTGGAGTCATGAACACTGACCTTAGCTGAGGCGAGAGAGGCCTATAGATCCCTGGATGTTGTTCTAGGGTTTTTTGTGACTTCCTGGATGATTTTACACCTTGCTCTTGGAGAGATTTTGGCAGGACAGCCACTCCTGGTAAGATTCACTACTGTCCCAAACTTTCTGCATTTGGACACTATGGCTCTGACTGTGGTTTGTTGCAGCCCTGGAGCCTTACAAATGGCTTTGTAACCCTTTCCAGACTGATAGGCATCAACAACTTTTTTCCCGTAGATCTTCAGGAAATTTCTTTTGATCATGGCATGATGATATATAAATAAAATAGATGGGCTTCAGTGAGTTACAGGAAAATAATTTAATTGAGGGTTTCTGTGACGTCATAAATTATGGGACCAAAGATCAAGTAATTTATAAACTGTTACAGAAACCCGAGATTGAGGAATGTATTTCAACTGCAGAAAAGCGAATTTCACAACTTGAAAACTGGCTAACAAAACCAGAAAATGCAACGGCCGTTTCACAGAAAGAGCTACAGAAAGTTAAGAAAAAAGCAGTAGGATTTAGAATAACGTTCTCATCATCAGAATGTAAGGATAGTAGGCCTACTTGAAAACACTGAGGGACACAAATTTACAGTTTATCAAAAACCTGTTAATTGAACTGTTTAAAAAGACAACTTGGAAAACGATAATCTGCTGGAAATTGAAGAAGCCCACGGATCCATGATCGTCAAAAAATACTGGATTGAACTAGAGCAGCTGCATTCCTAAGATACTCCGAACATCTTGTCTGGATTTATCCCAATTTCTCAGCTGAACTACAGCAAGAGAGGAGGATTTACACACCAAAACGAAAATTTCTGAAGGAAAAGGGGATTCAATACGAACTTCTTTATCCTGTGAATTTAAAAGTCACCTATCAAGAACACACCCTCTCTAAATAATAATTATAATTATTAATAGTAGTATAAATGTTTAATATAGAAAGTAATACTAATATTATATTTCATAGTCACACAGGATGTATTAATTTTGTGTGTGGTAGTACAACCTAGGTTTTACTCAGTTTTAGATAAGCATGGGGAGACCAATAGAGATTGTTTTAGTGGGACTGTGTGGCAATTTGGCTGGTAATTGTGAACAGGTGTAGAGGTGATGAGGTGCAGAAGAAATCACAAACAATTGTAATCTGGTAGAAAACAGAGGTTTTATTTATAATCCAGGTCTGTTGACCAAAAAGAAAAATGCTCTGGCAATACACAACAATGTGTAATGTGCAGAGCCAAACAAACGAGTTTACAGTCCCAAACAATAATCGTTATCCACCCCACAATACTAAAACACAGTCAACAGTCCAGGGTGTGTGTATTAGTGCTCGTGGTGGGTGATAACAGGTTATTTGGTGACAGTTTGTGAAGTGCAGTTCCAGCTTGTGCTGGCCCAAAAGTGACAGCACCGAAACATGTTTAGCTGTCTGTTGATTCAATAAACAAGACAATTACTAACACACAAAAACAAACACTCATGAATATTCTTAGGCAGTTCCTACTGCAGCTCTCAGTCCTTCCAGGTTTATGTACACAACCCAAGCGAAGGAAAAGATTAACATTTCTCTGGCCCCTTTTATGCTACCCCACATGATCCTTTGGTAAACGATTTCAGCTGCATCTACAGCTTGCAGCTGCTACCTCATTTACCTTCTGGGTCAATATGTTCCTGCAAGAGTCTCGCTTCCATCCACGCTGACCGACCTCCCGACCTCCCGACCTCGGAAACTAACTGTCAGTCCATGCCATCCAGATACTTTTCCTTTTGCTATTTAGCACCCTCACAGGTTGAGAGGGAGATTTACAACTAGAACTCATTGTATTTCTGTCACAGACTGACTTTTTTTTAAAATCATTTTCATCAACCTGTTACTTGTGCAGCTGCTGTAGGGAGGCTACATATCTAGCACTTACAAAGAGTTAATGGTATTAACTTTAAAAAGTTGAAAAGTGTTAATATTCATATGTATTTATGTTTTGAGAAATATACTGTCGCATTCTTTATAAAATGGCCCGCTCTATTTTATCTGCTTCCAACAAAATGCTTTATACAGCAATTACATTTTAGTAGATGTATCCACCAAGTATTAACTGCAATTATGATCTTTCAGTTTTGTATTTTTAATATATAGATTTTTCTCAAAACTTTTTTCTCCTTAACAGTGTGGAGTAACTGGAAAAAAAAATCCTCATTTAAATGCATCAAACTCTGAGACACTGACACAACAAAATGTGAAAAATGTTCAAGGGGTGTAGACTTTCTGTAAGCACTGTGTGTATATAGATAGATAGATAGATAGATAGATAGATAGATAGATAGATAGATAGATAGATAAAGATACACACAGTGCCTTGCAAAAGTATCCAGACCCCTGACCAATTCTCTCATATTACCGAATTACAAATGGTACATTGAAATTTCGTTCTGTTTGATATTTTATTTTTAAACACTGAAACTCAGAATCAATTATTGTAAGGTGACACGGTTTTATGTTGGGAAATATTTTTAAGAAAAATAAAAAACTGAAATATCTTGCTAGTGTAAGTATTCAACCTCTGTGCTGTGGAAGCTCCCAGTTTGCACCGATGAAAGAAATTGCCCTAACGAGGACGCAATTACCTTAACATTGGCCTCCATCTGTGAACCATTAAAGTTGCCGTCACATTTTCTGGATGAAAAACCCACTGTTCAAGGATCATTGGTAAGGCTGTGAATCTGAAGGAAAATGAAGACCAAAGAGCATTCTACAGAAGTTAGAGATAAAATAATACAAATGCATAGATTAGGGAAAGGGTACAAAATAATATACAAGTGTTTGGATATCCCAGTGAGCACAGTTGGCTCAATAATCAGGAAGTGGAAGCTGCATCACACCACCCAGGCACTGCCAAGAAAAGGCCGTCCCTCAAATCTCAGCGCTCAAACAAGAAGGAGACTTGTGAGAGAAGCCACAGAGAAGCCAACAATCACTTTGAAGGAGCTACAGAGTTCAGTGGCTGGGAGTGGAGTAATGGTGCACCAGTCAACCATATCAAGAGCTCTGCATAACATTGGTCTGTATGGGAGGGTGGCAAGAAAGAAGCCGTTACTCAAAAAGTACCACCTAAAAGCACGTCTGGAGTTTGCCAGAAAGCATGAGAGTGATCCAGCTGCAATGTGGGAAAAGATTTTGTGGTCAGATGAGACCAAGATAGAGCTTTTTGGCCAAAACTCAAAGAGCTATGTGTGGCGCAAACCTAACGCTGCCCATGCCTCAAGACACACCATCCCTACAGAGAAGTATGGTGGTGGCAGCATCATGCTGTGGGGATGCTTCTCATCAGCAGGGAGTGGGCATCTTGTTACAATTGAAGGAAGAACCGGCCTCACAACCGCAGACCACGTGTAACCACGCCAGCCCAGGACCTCCACATCTGGCTTTTTCACCTGCTGGATTGTCTGAGACCAGCCACTCGGACAGCTGATGAAACTGCGCGTTTGCACAACTGAAGAATTTCTGCACAAACTGTCAGAAACCATCTCAGGAAGAAGCTCATCTGTGTACTCGTCGTCCTCACCAGGGTCTTGACCTGACTGCACTTTGGCATCGTAACTGACTTCAGTGGGCAAATGCTCACCTTCGATATCCACTGGCACGCTAGAGAATTGTGCTCTTCACTGATGAATCCCAATTTCAACTGTACTGGGCAGATGGAAGACAGCGTGTATGGCATTGTGTGGGCGAGCAGTTTGCTGATGTCAACGTTGTGAACAGAGTGCCCCATAGTGGTGGTGGGGTTATGGTATGGGCAGGCATAAGCTACGGACAACAAACACAATTGCATTGTATCGATGGCAATTTGAATGCACAGAGATACCGTGACAAGATCCTGAGGCCCACTGTCATGCCATTCATCCGGTGCCATCATGTTTCAGCATGATAATGCACGGCCCCATGTCGCAAAGATCTGTACACAATTCCTGGAAGCTGAAAATGTCCCAGTTCTTCCATGGCCTGCATACTCACCAGACATGTCACCAATTGAGCATGATTGGGATGCTCTGGATCGACGTGTACGACAGCGTGTTCCATTTCCCACCAATATCCAGCAACTTCGCACAGCCATTGAAGAGGAGTGGGACAACATTCCACAGGCCACAATCAACAGCCTGATTAACTCTATGCGAAGGAGATGTGTTGCGCTGCATGAGGCAAATGGTGGTCACACCAGATACTGACTGGTTTTCTGATCCACGCCCCTACCTTTTTTTTTTAAGGTATCTGTAACCAACAGATGCATATCTGTATTTCCAGTCATGTGAAATCTATAGATTAGGGCCTAATGAATTTATTTCAATTGACTGATTTCCTTATATTGTACTGTAACTCAGAAAAATCTTTGAATTTGTGTATATGCTCCTAACACTAAACAAGCTGAATTTTACAACCAAGTAGAATCTAAACTCTCACAGTGGAATCATCTTGATGGGTCTTCTAAATATATTAATAAATGCTCTAAACCTTTAAATTCATTAGAAAATATGTTACAAGAATTAGGCCTAATAGACACGTGGAGACTTTTTAATCCCTCTGGCCAAGATTATGCATTTTTCTCACCAGTACACAAGTCATTTTCACAAACTGATGTGATATTTGCCTCTAAATCCATTATTAAAGACACGTCTAATGCTGATATAGGGGCCAATCATATATCTGATCACACCCCAGTACCTAATTTATTTACACTAATGTCCTGCAAACTTCATTCACACTGGAGATGTAATGTCTCAATAGTAAAAGATCAAGCTTTTAAAGAATTTATTCATGCAGAAATTAAGGCATTTCTTCTCTTCAACAAAACCCGAGATACTTCCAGCCACTCTATGGGAAACGATGAAAGCCTTTCTTAGAGTTAAAATTATCTGCTATACTACCAAAAAGAGAAAACAAATGGAAGAGATTCAGTGTCTACAAGGGAATGTAAAAAGAATAGAAATCAAATTTAGACTTGACCCCTCCTCTTCAAATTATATAGAGTTGACAAGTGTTAAATTTAAATTAAACAATCTGATTACGGATAAAGAAGTGTTTTTGTTAAACAGATTGAAAAGAAAATACCATGAGCTAAACCAGGCAAGGTATTCCCTCATACTTTGACAAAGTTGGTACAATCCAAAATTATTCCAGAAGTTAGAACTGAAAATGGTTTTGCATTTCAAATCAACCAGACATTATTAATAAAGCATTTAAAAAGTATTATAGCAAACTATATAGTTTTCATGGTGAGCTAAATTACGATAAATGCATAATGCTTTTTTAGTGATCTTAAATTGAAAGTTATAGATAAGGAAATATTGGATGCATCTATTACAATTGAATAGCTAACAAATGCATCAAATGTATTACCCTCTAAAAAAAAAAAAAAAAAAAAAAAAAAAAAAAAAAACCTGGTGAAGATGGTTTCCCTTTGAGTTCTACAAAATCAATATGGATATTCTTACTCCACTACTAAAAGAAACTAGATTTGTCACTTACTCAAACACTACTACCTTCCTTGAATCTAGCCTCCTAAACCAGATAAAGACTTATTAGACTCTGCCAACTACAGACCAATTTCACTTATTCAGAGTGATTGTAAGATTCTGGCAAAGATCCTGGCTACCAGGTTACAAACTGTAATAGACGCATTAATTCATAATGAACAAAAGGTTTTGTAAAGGGAAGATATTCCTCTGACAATATTCAACATTTATTAAATCTCATATACATTTCAAATGCAGCCCCAATCCATCCTTAGCTTTATCCTTAAAGCAATTGATCAAGTTGACTGGAAGTTCTTATTCTATACATTGCAGTATATGGGTTTGGAGAGCAGTTTATTAAATGGATAAAGATTTTATATGCTCAACCTTCTGCTTCAATTTACATGGGGACGCATGTCTCCAAGCCATTCAGGCTCTTTCAGGGAACACGTCAAGGTTAGGGTTAACATGGCCATAGAGCCTCTCACAGCCAAAATACGACAGTCAGCTGGTGTCGAGGGACTTTGGTCAGTATTGGCAATTTTAGTTGATGCTCTATACAGATGATATTTTAGTTACAATTAAAAATCCCCAAATCCTCTTTACCACAGTTATTTTCTATTCTAGAAGAATATAGTACTATTTCTGGATACTAAGTTAATTGGGCTACATCAGAGGCCATTTCAATTTTAAGAATTAAAACAGCTACGATATGAAAATGAAAAACAAACGTACATGACATTTTCATAGCAGAAACACCATATTTACATTGAAAATTAAACGTGTTTTCTTATTTTTTTCAAAAAGCGTATACATGACAAATTGTAATAAAATAAACATTACGCAATAAACTTGTGTAAACAGGTGTAGAAAGCTGTATGCACATATAAAATTAGAAAACATAAATAACTAATTATAAAAATAGCATAAAACAAATATGCAACATGAAAGCGCTTTGAGTGAAACAGAGTTCAAAAGCTCTGTCTCTCTGTTCAGTGTTCTATTACAGGTTTCTAAGCACAGTCTACGCAGAAAATACACTTTTCAACTGTACCAGTGTATTTGCCACAGACTGCCTTTTCACAACAGGCGCAGACATCAAAAGTTCTGTTTTTATTGCATTTAGCAACCTGGCATTATGTTTTATTCCATGTGGCAGTGGGTGCAGCGCTGGCTGAAGGTTGAGGGACATTTGCCAGCCGGCTTTCATGTCTCTTATCAAAATGTTTCTGCCGTAGCTCCAGGGCTAGCTGCAAAACGAAGTCCCTCCGAGTGATTGCATTGCCAGTGCACTCCTTGTACAAAACCAAATCGTTGATGGCTGCCAGGTCCAAAACATTATAAAAAACAGCCATAGGCCACCTGCGAATACCGCCTTTGACAGAGTACAGCTGTGTCATTTGATCCAGTATAGCCACACTGTATTTCTTTGAGTTGTAAAATGCAACAGTCTCTGGCTTTTGTTTAGCATCAGTCCCGATGGTCATTGATCTGTGCAGAAGGCTTAGAATATGTACATTTAAAAAAAAAATGCCTGAGAAATGTAGTGTAAATAATAATAAAAATATATAATGTGTAGAATGACTTTCATCAGTGTTTCAAGGATTATAATATGTTATTTCACAGGTATTAATATGCCTATCAGATCAGACAATACTCACAGTGGTTATTAACTTCTTTAGCAGAAATACCATCAGTATTGAAATTAGAAGAAAAAATTGTAGCACCCTTTTCATTGAGATTCTGATGCATGGTCCACCCAGTTTCCTGCATAATATTCCTGCTATTATACATAGTTATTTTTTTATTAAAATTGGTGAACTTCTGAACTCTAAAATACATTTATATTGGTGTTGTGATGGACTCTCTAATTGTCTGCTAATTGCTTACACCTGTACTAAATATGTGCAGGAGATTAAGGGCTGCATTTAAGCCAGTGGAGCAACAATTGAGATTGAATGCTACTGCGCTGTGAGGCTCAAAATTGTAACAAGATGAACCTGAGTGAGACGTTCATGAACTGAAACCAGAGTGAGAGGCTCAAGTAAAGCTAAACTGCATGCAACTACAGCAAGACGCTTAGTTATTCATAGACTGTGCCAAACCAAGAATAAAGATCGCTGTATTACTTTGATGAGCTTAACCGCAACTTGGGGACTGATTTGATTGCCATGCCTGTGTCAGAGCTGAGGAATGTCTGAGTGAGAGAGGCAGAGTCATAAAAGGAAGTCAGAGGGCAAGATTGGGATATGCATTTGTTTAAGGAAGACTCTGTGATCAAAACTTTGGGGTGGGCTCCCAACCATTGACCTAAGGGAAGTTTTTAAATGTTTTTAACCTGTATTTGAATTGATTGTATTGTAGGTGGGCTTTTGTACTGTGAGGGGACCTCTTTAATTGCTTAGTTAATTACTGTAATTACTGATTTAGAACTGTTAGCTATATAACTATTATAATTTGCACTATTTAAAACCTACACCTATATTGTAGAATATCCCATGCCGGTTCAATAGGCCAGACTTATCTATTGGCTGCATGTTTGAAGATTCACTTATGTGTTTGCTGTGTGTATTTTTAGATTAAGTTAAATGATTTGGTTACCTTTTACTGTGTGCACTAATTGTATGCATTTGTGTCATTAATTGTAGCTAATTTATTTCTATGCAGCCTTATTGATCCTGATTAGGTAAAACGCCCTAATTGCTAATAGTGTTTATTGTTGTTTGTTTCTAAGCATACAGACATTTGTATATGACTATTTTAAATGTTTCTTTTTTTGTGAATAAATAAGGGACTCTCTTTATATCTGTCCTTTTTCCTGGTGCTTCTTTTGGTGTGTACAACTTCCAGCAATCCATTATCTCCAGACCTTGACAAGTGATCAAATGTGGTGGCAGCTACACATTGCCCTACCTAGGAAAGGGTTTTTATTACAGTATTCAGGGACTTGGAATAGTCCACTGTTTGTATATAAGAAGAAAAAAAAAAAAAAAACTATGCAATGACACTCTGGCTAAATTGGAAAAAATCTCCAACTTTATTTATTCCACAAGTTAAATTCATGTATTTAAGATTAAAAATAAATAAATAATTTGCATTCCACTGAAACTAGCATATACACATATTAAGAGTAATTTCAAATCTAATTCAATCATTTTTCACAAAGCTTGTTCCACCCAATTTAGAATTATTTTTATTCAATCAATCAAATCAAAATACGTTTGCTTCCAAATTATATTCCTTAGTTAGAAATATTACTGCAGCTGCTGACATAACAAAATCTGAGTTTTGAACAGCTTTTGGAAAAAGATCTAAAGCAAGAAATGACTGTTGAAAATTGGAAAGATATTTGTAATAATATCAAATTCTCTACTCCAAATGCCAGATTAAGGTCAATACAATTTAAAATGAGTCTATTATTCCCCTAAGAAAATATAGTATCATCTGATATATGCTGGAAATGCAATTGCAAAACAGGATCTATTATCCATATGTTTTGGGAATGTACTAAAATCCATCCTTTTTGGAAAAAGATAATGCAGCATTTATCAAACATTATGAATAGAGAAATCCCATCCCCCTTTAAAATGGCAATCCTGGGAGACACAACAGATTTGCATATCCCTGAACATTTTTAAAAATAGGGATTCTTTCTTCTTTGTTAGTAGCCAAAAAAAGTAATTTTGTTGTCATGGTAAAGTAATAGCTCCCCAAAAATGAACTTGTGGAAGAACCTAATAGATAATATGAATTTAGAAAAAAGTCTCTTACTCCTTTAGTAATAATAATATGGAAAACCATTTTAAAAACAACATTTGGCATAAAGCATCAACTTACCTTACCTCCATAGATTTCCTAGACTGAACACAAAGCCTTTTGTATGTACAGATGCCTTGGGTGTAGGTGTGTGTTTGTGTTGTATAATACATTTCAAACTGTATGTTTGCATAGGTATGCAATGATTTGTAGCTTGTGCCTTTTTATTGTTATTACTGTTATTGTGAACTGATCTTACATAAGTTTTTCTTTCTGTTTTCTTTAAAAACCCCATACAAATGCAATGAAAAACAAGCGCACAGAACACATGCTAGTCATGCATTTATAAAGATACAGGACAAACAGTGAGGCATAAAACATGTTTAAACTTTTATAAAAGGTAATTTAGACAGCTATAATATTTCCGAAACCTTGTGATGGGGTCTGCCTGCCCCTATGTTTATTTGTATTGTTTTTGTATTATTATTATTATTATTTTTTTTTTTTTTTAATTATTTTTGTACTTTATTGTTAAATGTGGTTGGCAGGGACAAAGTCTTGTCTCTGCCAAATACATCCTGTGAGAATACATGGTTGGCAGCTAATAATTTATTGACAAATTGGCTGTTGACCATGCGCATTGGAAAACCCCTGTGGAATGTGATCAGGGATAAACAATCCAGTGGGAAAAGTTGGTTTCAGTGACATTGTATTGACGTCAGATTCCGACATTGTATATTCGCCAGAATAAGGTTGTATATGAAAGTTTTTCTGATGTCTGAACGACAGAAATGAACCATGATAAATGTGTGTATTTGTACAGACACTCTTGACAAAAGGTAATTGAACAGCAATTAATTGTTCTCATTTAACACTGTAAACTTAAATAATTTTAACATTTGCAGTTTATGAGTTATATTTATCAGTTAAATTTACTGATCCTTACCTTGAAATGTGGAAGAGTCTGCTTCTGCATGACTCGTTGTTTGTTGATTTAACACAGATGTGACAAGACTCTATCTCTCATCAAGTCACCGCATTCTGTGATTTCGCACGAGCATTTTGTTGACTTGTACTCCTGCTCTCATGCGTATTTTGTATTTTATAAATGGAAGCTTCCATCTTCCATACTGGACAATAATGCTCTGACTGTGGATTGGTGGAGCCCCAGAGCCTTAGAAATGGCTTTGTAACCCTTTCCAGCCTGATAGGCATCAACAACTTTTTTTCAGGAGGTCTTCAGGAAATTTCTTTTGATCGTGGCATGATGTGCCTTTAGAACCTGTGTGCTGACAACTTCACTCTGATGGTAAGGGCCAAAGTTAGTCAGATTTATATTGGGCAGGGTTGGCTCAAATCAGGCCTGATTGTTAACCAAAGTATTCAAAAAGCTGACCCAAACTAACCCTTTAATTGGGTTGAGTTAACTAGGGAGGCAATAACTTTTTCACACCTGAAGATTGCATGTTTGATTACCTTGCACACCAAACAAATGAAAGAAGCACCAAACTTTGGTGTCATTTTTTTCTCTCTGACTCCTTCTACGAGGAACCTCACATGTTTTGTAATCTCCGTGGAAGGATTATAATATTGAACACCAATTGATCGGGACCCCCTTGTCATCTGAGTTTAGCAGCATATCTATTTACGTGAGATGTTCCACCGCCTTTCTCATAGTGCCCTACGACCGGGTACAAACCACTGTTGACTCCAGTGCTTCCCACAGTTGTGTCATGTTGGCTGGTAGTAGAGCTCTACTCTGAATAGCTTGTTCCATCTCATACCACAGGTGCTCAATTGGATTGAGATCTGGTGACTGGACAGGCCACTGCAGAAAGCTGAATTCACTGTCATGTTCGTGGAACCATTCCTGGACAACCCTAGCCTTGTGGCATGGGGCATTATTCTGCTGAAAAAAAATTCATTAGCAGATGGATACACTGCTGCCATGAAGGGATGCACCTGATTGGCAAAGATGTTCAGATATCCTGTGGCATTCAAATGTTGCTCCACTTCTATTAAGGGGGCCAATGTGTGCCATGAAAACACACCCCACACCATCATACCACCACCACCACCAGCCTGCAATGTGGACACGCGGCATGATAGATGCATGTACTCATGTGGTTTTCTCCTTACCCTAGTCCTCCCATCAGCGTGAAACAGTAGGAACCAGGATTCATCAGACCAGGCAATGTTTTTCTAATCCTCCAGTGTCCAGTGTTTTCGTTCCTTATCCCACTGCAACCGCAGTTTCTTTTTGCTGAAAGAAGTGGAACTCTGTTAGGTCGTCAGCTACCATACCACATTCGTGTCAAGGTACAAAGATTCTCTTATGGGTCTTTCAGCACCAATGTTGTACTGGACTGTCAGCTGACTAACTGTAGCCCATCTGTTGCTCTGCACAATTCGTGTCATCCTCCTTTGGCCTCTTTGATCAATGAGCCATTTTCAACCACTTTCCTGCTGTTGGCTGGATGTCCTTTGGGTGGTGGACCATCCCTAATACACACAGGAAGCTGAGTGTGAAAAACCCAGCAGCGTTGCTGTTCTTGACACACTCAAATCTGCGCGCCTGGCATCTACTACCTTACCCTGTTCAAAGGCACTTAAATTTTTTGTCTTGCCCATTTACCCTCTGAATGGCACACTGTGGCGGAGTGTCCCACCCCTTTATGTTTATTAAGTATTTTATGTTGTCTGTAGTGTGTTAATGTTGGTATTTATGTATAAAATACACGTTGATATAAATATGGGTTTGAAGCACAAGTGTTTAAAATGTATATTTGTATTTAGCACGAGGATTGCACAGCACTTCACGTGCAAGTAAAATAATATGTGAGCACAGGGAATTGCACTTTTATTAATTCACGTGCAGTTGTATAAAAGCTGCATGTTTTCACTCACTCGGGGTTGTGTGTTTGTGAGTGGAGAACGGGAGAGAGGAGTTTTTTGGGTTTTCAGATAACAATTGCTACAGCGTGCTGGAAGTGCCAGCACAGTACTTGTTTGTCTGTTCGTCCACTGTCTTGTTTAGTGTTGTCCGTTTTGTTTACCTTTTTATTTTGGCCTCAAGTGCCGTGTCCTGGTTTGTGTGTTTTGTTTAAACCTTTTTGTTTATTATTATTTTCAATAAAACTCACCACCATTCATCAGTGTTTGGAGTCTATTTCTGGTCTGACATCACTCCTGCAAAGACATCCTGTTCACACACACATACACAATCCATGTCTCAATTGTGTCAAGGCTTAAAAATCCTTTTTTAACCTGTCTCCCCTTCATCTACACTGATTGAAGTGGATTTAACAAGTTACATCAGTAAACAATCATTGCTTTCATCTGGATTCACCTCATCAGTCGATTTCATGGAAAGAACAGGTGTTCCTAATGTTTTGTACACTCAGTGTAGATACTACTACAACCCACAAAAAGATCTGACCAAATTCATCCAAAATCAAAAATGTGCAAAAATGCAGAAAATCAGACAGGGGGCAAATACTTTTTCATGGCACTGTAAATCCAATCGAAAATGTGTGGCATGACTTGAAGATTGCTGTCCATCAACACTCCCCAAGGTGCTTCCATCAAGTATTAACAGGGGAGTGGAGACTTATCCAATTATGAACTTTCAGTTTTGTATTTTTAATATATATATATATATATATATATATATATATATATATATATATATATATATATATATATATATATATATATAAATATATATATATATTCTCAAAAAACTTTTTTTTTTCCCTTTAACAGTGTGGAGTATGATGTGTAGATAAGTGGAAAAAAATCCTCATAAATCCATGAAATTCTAAGGCGCTGACACAACAAAATGTGAAAAAAAGTTCAAGGAGGTATAGACTTTCTATAGGCACTGTATATATATAAAAAGCGTCCTTATTAAGGGGTGTGCTATACAGCTGTTTCTGCAACAAAACCAATATAATGCTAATACCCGCAGGTGTGTCAGGGAGTTGAGGATTAGGCGGTGCAGAGTGAGGTAGAGTGAAGAATGACTAGTAACTGGCAGTAAAAAGAAAATCTCGATAATGTCTAAGAAAAAACCTTCTGGTGTGCAGTTTTGAAAACGACAAGCAGAAACGGAACAATTACAGACTCATTTCTGCAAGAACTGGAGACGCTTGGTTTAAACATTAATGACTGTAGAGGTCATGGACATAACAACTGCTCTCTAATATAAAAGGAAAGAATTTGAATGTTCAACATTGAATCCTGGACTAGAATCACCAGTGGATGCTTGCAGCTCATTTTATCACATGGATTTAGTGATGTCTTCCCCAATACCTGGATTGCACTCCAAATATTGTTAACGATCCCTGTCAGCGTGGTGTCAGGAGAGAGATGTTTCTCCAAACTGAAACTAATAAAAAAAAAAAAAGTATCTTCATTTAACTATGAGCCAAGACAGACTGGTTGGAGTGTCCAAGCCGTCCATTGAGAATGAAATTGCAGGAGAAATGAGCTACTCTGACCTGACTGATGAGTTCGCCAGCAGGAAAGCTTGTAGAATTGCCATCTGACTCAGGTAAGATATGTTTTAATTATTAAAGGATGACTTTCAAAGCTTTTTGGTCCAGTACCAAATTTGCTCCACTTTGTGCAACTTCAAAAAACTTGATCTTTTCACAAACTATGTTTAAGTGAGACAGAAATGTAATTTATATTTTCCAAGCCTATGATATCTCTTGCTAGATTCGCTCCTTAAGCTTTTCTAATTATTATCAGTAAATGTGGAGCAAATTTATTTCTGGAGCAAAAAAATCACTGTATTTTAAATTGTTGCATGCAGAGATTTTAATTTGAGACAATTGATAAGAGGCTGGAACAAATGTGTAATCAGTCAGTGACTGTTTATTTACAAACACTGATACCATATCCAGCAAAGCAGTTCAAAGAAACATATAATATAAAAAAGGATGTGGATTAGATTAATAGTGTTTTTATTAACAGTTTTTCTTAACTTGTTTCTTAAGAGTATGTTTGCTGTCCCAATATATAAATGCAACATTTATTATTAATTGATGTTTATGAAATGTGCATTTTTTTATTTTGCTTTACATTTAAAATGAAGCCCTGAATTTTCCTTTGTATGCATTAAATGTAAAATTGGGTAGAAAAATCGCAAATTGTGAATGGCTTAAAAATAGTTTGTTAACTCACTCTTGTCTCTGAAGCTCAGCACTGTAGACCCTAGGGTGCTACTTAACCCAACACCGGGCCTGGTCTGACGTCACCCACCCAGCCATCCAGTCACAGACCCATAAAGTATAAAGTGATCAAACTAACATGCTCCAAAAATAATTACTTGTAAATTGATTTAAATAAAAGTATTTTGTTTCCAGCAACTAATAGAACATATTCCATTATAACCAGATCACCTGTGATTTATAATGTGTTTAGAAAACACAAGCCACAATTACTAGCAATTATCAAAATCGATTATCCACTTGGATTCTTTGCAGTTATGGTTACACGTTGAAGTAGAACACCTTTGAACTTAATCTGATATTATTTAACACATACAGTAAAGTGCGCTGAACTATTTAATTAATTTGTGATTTTTTAATTTATTTTTTACATATTGTTTAGAATGTTTCCTATATTTCCTAAGGCCTAAAAGCGTTGATATAAATCCACTCGCTATTGGTTATATATGCTATTGATGTCTTTCTGAACTATACATACACACACGTGCTGCACTTATTCGTTAAATAATTTACATAAAATGCGCAATGCAGATATTTTTAAATAGCATGTTTACACAGATAACCATGAATAAACTAAAATAAGCGGATAGATAGCGTCTCACTTTGTTTCAATTTGACAAATTTGTCAACACTACTGTTTTAAAGATCGCTCATATCCAGTACAATTATTCAGAAAAAGTGGATTTGTAACTAAATATACTATGGTGTTTCCCTTGTCTGGTGAAGTAACTTTAAAAAAACGATGGTAAGTAGATTCAAGAAAATGCAGTCTTTTTCTTCAATCGGTTGTTAGGTTTATTGAAATATGCAGGGAGTCTGGTCCCAGCTACAGGACAAACAGATTAATTGTTCTTACAATTTTTGCATGACATTAAATACCCTTTTGTATAGATGGTCCACCTCCTCTTTCTCTGACATTTAACCAATAGCAAAGGTACAATACATAATTCTGTTACCATATACTATATGTATTTAATTCAGTGTGTGTGTGTGTGTAGTCTAGTGTGACGACCTTTGCATTCTTCAAAGCCCTGGTGCCCCAAAAAGTCCATACATCTAGTTTTTGTCATCTTCCTTGTTCATATTTTTCCATATTGCTTGAGACCCTTTGATTCCAGTGGCATTATCTCTTAATCTCCCTGAGAACCATTCGGTCCAACTGCAGTCCCTGGGAGCCTTTTAGACCCTTTATGCTTTGCATTCCAAAAGTCTTAGAGCCTGGCCCCTTCTAGTCCACAGCATTGTTATCTTGTTAGCTTGCAGTCAATGCTGGGCAAGAAGCTTGTAGATGCAAGGGCTGTATCAATTGTTAGCAGTACATGCAGTTTGAACCAAACAGTCTGCTATCTGCAGTATTAGTCTCTTTTCAGAAACAGTTTGGCAGAAATGTTTTTAATTTCCAATCGCTCCAGGCCCCTCAGGCCCAAGCGTGGTGTCGACCGTGCTCTAGTAGCTTACATTTAATATTTATTGAGGTGATTGATTGATCAGGGCGGTTATATGACGGTCGGATATGCAAGGTTCCACTGTGTGTGTGTGTGTGTGTGTGTGTGTATGTGTGTGTGTGTGTGTGTGTGTGTGTGTGTATATATATATATATATATATATATATATATATATATATATATATATATATATATATATATATATGGGTCAGGGCGGGGGGCGGGGGGGGTGAAAAAACAAATCAATTAAAAATAAAAACCTGAAACATCTTCATTAGATAAGTATTCACTTCTAAATAAGCTCAGGTGCAACCAACTGCCTTCGTAATTCACACAATAAGTTAAATAGAGTCCACCTGTGTGCAATAAAAGTGGTTCCCCTGATTTCAGATTAAATGCACCTGTCTCTGTAAGGTCCCAAAGTTGGGTAGCACATTCAAAGCAAAAATACTACCATGAAGACCAAGGAGCTTTCAAAACAATAAAGTTGTGGAAAGGCACAGATCAGGGGAGGGGTATAAAAAGATTTCAAAGGCACTGAATATCCCATGGAGCACAGTCAAGTCGATTATTAAGAAGTGGAAGGTATACGGCACCACCCAGAATCTGCCTAGAGCAAGCCATCCTCCCAAACTGAGTAGTCGGGTAAGAAGGGCATTGGTCAGAGAAGCCACCAAGAGGCCAATGACAACTCGAAGACCTACAGCATTCCATGGTTGAGATGGGAGAAACTGTCCATGTGTCAACAACAGCTGAGGTACTCCACAAATCTTGTCTGTATGGAAGAGTGGCAAGAAGTAAGACATTTCTGAAAAAAGCCCATGTAAAATCCTGCTTGGAATTTGCAAAAAGGCATGTGGGAGACTGTAGCAGGGGGAGATCTGTGCTGACTCTTCTGGCGTGTTCACAGGGCTGCAGGAAGAGGGCGGCAGTCGTCCAACAACCGCCTGTGAGTCATGGCAGTGACACGGGGAGGTGGGAAAGTGGGTGTGTGGACTTTCCCCCTCTCTGAATGGCTGAGAGGTGAGTCTTGGGAGATTGTTAGCCCTATAAAATAATGCTCCGCTGTTTCCTCACGTCTGCCCACTTAGACGCGTCGAGAGTGCGGAAGCTCTGGTCCAGGACCGGGAATCAGCCGGGAGAAAAAGAAATAGAAAGAGTTTCACAGCGAAACAGTGAGAGCAGGAAACCCTTGGGCAGACCACGGCGTATTGTAAAAGAACAGGCTAGTTAGCCGCCAGTGTAGGACGGTGATCCGGGTCGCACGTGTAGCGGCGACTAGGATATAGCTGTCAAGTGCAGCACCCTCTTTTTCTTTGTAGTTTTGTTACTGTTTTATTTTTCCTGTTTCTTTGTGCCTTCTGTTTTGAATTATTGTTTCAAAGCACCTGCAAGGGCGCCGGTATTGTGTACCATCGCTTGGTATTCCCGTGGCTCTGTTTACCATCGTTGGTAAGCGGACCACGGACCCACAGCGCCATCTGCGGGTGAAAAGAAAGAGCACCCCAAAATAAAACTGGGCACCTGTGTGGTGTTGCCAAATCCACCTCCTGTGTCAGTGAATTACCCACCACCCTTCCACAGAGACTCTGAAAAGATGTGGCTAAAGATTCTGTGGTCAGATGAAACAAAAATTGAACTATTTGGCCTAAATGCAAAGCGTTATGTCTGGCACAAACCCAACACAGCACATCACTCAGGTAACACCATCCCTACTTTGAAGCATGGTGGTGGCAGCATGATGCTATGTGGATATTTTACATTGGCAAGGACTGGGAAGCTTGTCAGGGTAGAGGGCAAAATGGATGGAGCTAAATACAGGCAAATCCTTGAGAAAAACCTGCTTCAGTGTGCAAAAGACGCAAGACTGGGACAGCGACTCACTTTTCAGCAGGACAATGACCCCAAGCACACAGCCAAGACGACATTGGAGTGGCTTAAAAACAAGAAAGTGAATGTCCTAGAGTGGTCCAGTCAAAGCCCAGTCTTGAATCTGATTGAAAATCTGTGGCAAGACTTGAAGATTGCTGTCCACCAACGATCCCCATCCAACTTGACAGAGCTTGGACAATTTTGCCATGAAGAATGTGCAAATATTGCAAGATCCAGATGAGCAAACTTGTAGAGACTTACCCCAAAAGACTCACAGCTGTAATTGCTGCCAAAGACGGTTCTACCAAATATTGACTCAGGGGTAGGAATACTTATCTAATCAAGACATTTCATTTTTTGTTATTTTTCATTAACTGTTGTTTCACAAAAAAAAGAAATTCTCTTGCCTCTTCAAAGTGTTGGGTAGGTTGTGTAAATCAAAGGAAAAAAAAAAAAAACATTTAAATGCATCAAGATTTCATGTTGTAACACAACAAACTGTGAATATATATATATATATATATATATATATATATATATATATATATATATATATATATATAGTGTAAAACTTTAAAACACATATTTCTGCAATAAAAAAAAAATCAAATTTGAAAATGGTGTGCAATCTGTTATTAATACAATTGAGTTCAAAGCTTTAGCCATGCACAAAAAAAAACAGTTCTTTCAAAAAAGAAATTATTCTTTAGCTTTCAGTTTGTGCTTGATGCTGGTATCCCTCATTTATTCATATACAGTTCCCTAAAGCCACAGCTGCCTCCACAAACATAAAAGCTAAAAGATAATAACTTTGCAAATTGTTAGCATTGTTTCGTGACTGCAACTAATGCCAAAAAAGAAAAAGAAAAAAAAAAAAAGCTTCTGGCACAAGTCAAGCATCCCGTGTTATAAATATATTTTGTAATTAAATGCTGGTGCAAAAGAAAAAAAAAAAAAAAAAAAAAAACAGTTCTTGTATCAGCTACATTTGAAAAGGACACATGTGCGATTAAGCAACCAGCATTCTAAAACACCTATATTATTCACAATTATATTTTATTTATTATGTATCTGCATAAGAGGAGAACTAGACTGATGGTATCAATAAAAGCAGTGTTGTTTTAGGAGATTGGTGTTTGCTACACTAATGTCTACTTTTGCACCCTAACAGGTCATGCACAGTAACTACACTTTTTTTCTTCATAATTCTCTAAAATCAATCAATAAATAGTTAAGGCTAACAATAGTCTCATAAAGAAACCATGAAGAATTATTAAAGTTGTTTTGATAACTATATCCATGACAAAGTTGTTTTTTCTTTCACCCCAAAAAAGTATCAATTAAAAACATTTGTGTCAGTTGACACCCATGTCATGTGAGAAAAGTGTTAAAAATAATATAACTTTAATGTCACTTTGGGGTACCATTTAAAGAAAAAGAAAGAAGTACACATCAATTCAGCTAACCAAACCACGACAGTTTGAACAACAAATTGACTGTACTTCAAAATTATTATTTGTATTTTACATTCCTTCATTTCAAAATAATAATAAAAGATGCTAGTGAGCTTAAGAGTTTATTGATGATACCACTGTGCAAGTAGAAAGTTAGGGACCAAGTGCAGTTTAATATAGGAGATATACAGTAGTAATATACTACAAAAACATTGTATCAATACTTCCATTGGCCTTTTCAGTGCCACTGAACAGCCATCATTATTGCACAGTATTTAGCTCCTGGTATTAAGCATAAGGAGATTTTCCTGCATTGTACTTGATAAATACATGTCCCTACCCCCTGGAAATTTGCATTGCTTTTATTGACTGGAACCTTCTCATTTCCGATTAAGTCAGCAAACTTAGGATTCTAATGTGAAGATGATCACTACAGCACCCATTGAAAACGTAACTACATGAGTTTTCTTCTCTCTGTATCCTGGGGCAAATAGTTCAGTTTTTCCTTTGCATGAATTTCAGTTCCATTTTTTTTTTTTTACCGTTCCCTTTAGAAGCAAAACTGTTATCTTTAAAAGCGTGACTGTGGTTCAGCCTGACCTCTTGCACACATGCTCATTATGCTACAGTCCCTTCAAGAGAGAACAGTTGTCTACTTTCATTTTACAGTTCCAAACAGAAATATCTTACAGGGGTGCAAATTTGCAGCTATGGTGCTTTTAGAGCCAGGGTACCTCATATAGCATCAGCAATATAAAATTCATAATCTAAATACATAGGTCTTAAAGAACAAAGTAGTGTGGTTATTTTCTATAATTGTACCTGATCTACAGTAAACCACGTTCCCTTTTCTGCAAAATGAGGTGTATTTATAGTATACATGCCATTTAACTGATTTTGTTTCTCTGCAGTACTCAAACTGGGTTGCAATCTTGTGAGATGCTAATTTTAGGTCACTATCCCTCAGGTTTTTGTAGTTAAATCCAAACAACTATGAATCAAAGAAGCAAAATGGGTCTTTTGTTACAGAGTACAGACTGTACTATAGAATTATAGTATGCGGCAAAAAAAGCTCTAGGTGACAATTCAAGGTGACTGCAAACACCCACTATTAAACATTCAGTTTAATACAAATCTACATTTTTATTGAAAAATACAGCGATAAACACACACAAACAGATATACAATATTCACAACTTAGTGATGTGGTGGTGGCTACCTTGTGGGAGACTGCCAATTTATTTTGCATACTATTACCCTGCAAAGAATTTTAACTAGTTTTGTGAACCTATGTTTATAAACCTATTATGCAACAGCCAGGCCTCATAACGTCGACTGTTGGGTATAGCAATAAAAAACATAAATCTTTCACTTTAGTCTTATGTACAGTATTTAAAACTTGTTAGATCACCGTTGTAAACCTATTTATTTGATGGTGTTTGAATTACTGAGAGTTTGATATGGAATAAAAGCAGAACGTACCGGTAATATGACGGCTGCAGGGACTGGAATTTCTGGACATCTCTGACTAAGTACAGAACCTAGTGCACATACAGCCCCCTCAAGCATTCCTCTCCTTGACAAGAATAATCGTTTTGCCTGTTATGTGAACCAGCTGGATCCACTCCCCATGCCGGATGTGTTCTTTGCGTGTGTATCTCCAGGCTTTAGATACTTATGGTCTATTACCTTCAGATTTGACACCTTCCTCATCACATAAGTCAGCATCACTGACATGTTAATGTTCTTGTTCTGGCCACCGCGGCTGTCCGGAAGGCTAGTGATGTAGTTATAGAAGAAAAAAAGCAATCTGCTATAAATTGCCTGAGCCAAAACCTTTGTGTTACAGGAAACTGAAAGCTTCACTGAATGTACCACCAGGTTGTATGTCCACAGTAGCCTCTAATAGACTGCTCTCTCTTCTAGGTACTGCTAGAAATACAACATTATTCTGCTGCCTTATCACGCATCTTGGATTAATAAACACATTTCTTGTATTTTAGCTCCTGCTGCAAATGCAGGTTAGTTTATTCACTTTGTGTCTGCTAGGCCTACACAGATACATCTAAATAGTGCAAGCACTAATGCAAAGAGAGACCTAAGCAGACCATACTCAGTAAATAATAATGCAACAAAAATAATTCCAAACAATTACTATACATCCAAAGTGATACATACATATATATATATATACACACACACACACACACACACACTCACTGTTTTGTACATGCATTCACACGCACACATATGCATACAAATGACAAAAACATTTTAATAATGGTTTCATTACAACTACAACAAGTTAATCTCAAGCACAGAAGAGTCTGAATGGCAGTTTTAAACCTGGAGAGGCTTGACAATGGCACAATGGTCAAAGAAAGAGTATCGACAAAACCAGAGATAAGGAATGATGGTCACAGCAGCTCTGTAGAGACTAAACATGAGCACAGACTGACATAGAGGTAGAACACAAAGAACACAGAAGTGAACAAGAATAAAATAGGACTTTCTGCCACTTTAAGAAGGTTATCATAAGTAGAATACCAATTCATCATTCAATACAAACCTACAAGCTCATTTTTGCACAGACTCAAGCTGCTTAGTGTTGTATTTTTTTAAATGGACCCCAGACAAAACAGTTGTACTGTAAAATAGACCTTACCAAACTCTTGTAATGATGTAAAACAACATTTGGATTGGCCTCTCTCAAGGAATGAAAAATAAACTCCAAAACTCTTCTCGCTTTACCAGACAATCAACGTGGTGTGTCTAGAGCAAGATATCAGATACCCAAACCCCCAGGAGGTTGTAATGAGAGACTTTCTCAATTGTAAATTAAACACACAAGGGCCCAAAACAGACCCTTGAGGAACGCCAAATACTACTGGTAGCTTAAAAGAAAGTTGTCACTGGACAGCAACCCTTTGCCAATGCCCCATAAGGGAAGAAGAAATTGAGCCCAAAATGCCTTCACCAAACCCTTTAAAATATGTAAAAGTAGCCTGACACATACAAAAATGTTATTCTGGAAGATACCTGCAGCATACTCTTATTGGACTATTTTTAGTTTGCAATTAGTATAGTAAAGTTATGAATTTTCAGATAATCTTCCATATTATAGTTGAGAGCATAATCTGCAAACACGTGTGGTATGTGTTTTATTTAATTAAATGATTTACTGTTTGTGATTAGTAACAGGTGAGTGTGGTTAAATTGAATAGTTTGATTTGCAATTTGATTGGTTTTCATACAGCTTTTTGTAGTTGTGTGATCCCATTGAAGTGCATTGAAACAACATATTGCTTAAGTACAGTTAGAGGGTGCGAGGAGAGGCTGTTGGAGAAAATCCGAACCTAGCAACGCTCTGGAAGATGCCAACTACTAGACGGGTCTGTACCCTCCACCCACCAGTCCTGCTTCCACTACTACTGTACCTATCTGTCTCACCTGTCCTGCTATGACTATCTCTTACATCCCTGTTATTCTGCCCTCTCTCCGCCGCTGCTCCCAAATCCTCTAACCTCATCCCTCTGCCTCTCACCTCCTGTACTCTCTGGTGCCCTCTGGAACTGTCACTCTTCTGCTGACAGAGCTGAGTTCATCTCTGCCTTTGCCTCCCACCTCTCTCTCGATTTCCTTGTTCTCACTGAAACCTGGCTCTCTCCTGAAAACATTAACTCCTGCTGCCCTGTCCTCTCTACGTCCTGTCCCATACTCTGTGTTTCACTGGACAGGGAGGTGGGACTGGTCTTCTCAACTCTCCCTCCTTACTGTTTTCTGTCCCCTCTGACCTCTCCTTACTCTCTGTTAACACCTCTGAATTTCAGAGTGTCCAACTAACCTCTCGCTGTCAATTCCTGCTAATTGTACTACCGTCCCCCTGGACCTCTCACTCACTTTCGCGATGAACTCTACTATCTCCTCTCTTCTCTCCCCTCTCTGTCTACCCCAACTGTCCTGTTAGGTGATTTCAATATCCATCTCTCCAACCCCACGCACTCTGCCAGATTCCTCCCTCTCCTTTACTCCATCAACTTCTCTCTCCACCCCCTCCTACCCAGAAAGCTGGCCGTCAACTGGACCTCACCTTCTCCAGGGCCTGCTGGAAGGAGAAGAACATCTGAGCATCATCAGCATAGAAATGGTATGAGAAACCATAGGATGGGATGAGGGAGTGGGTATAGAGAGAGAACAAGAGAGGACCCAAGACTGATCCTTGGGGGACTCCTGTTGAGCACCATCCCCTCCCCTATCTATCTGTCTGTCTGCTATCTGCTCCTGGATGCACTCGCATCACCTCAAACTCAACCTCTCTAAATGTGACCTCTTTTTCTTCCCCTCCTCATCTTCCCCCTCCTCAGATCTCTCTATCTCCATTCCTCTGCAAACTACCATGTTCTCTCCCTCTTCCTCAGCCAAGAACCTTGGAATAACCCTGGACCCCTGCCTCACCTACTTCCAGCACATCTCCACTCTAGCAATGCCTAGACCAGACTGCACCCAGCTACCTCCAGACCCTCATCTCTCCTTACACACCCACCCAAAATGTCCGCTCCACCTGCACTAGAAGACTGGCTGTACCTCCTCTACACTCCCCTGCCTCCAGAGCCTGCTCCTTCTCCACCCTCGCCCTGCACTGGTGGAACAACCTTCCTATGGATGTCAGGACTGCCCAGTCCCTGACCACCTTCCGGCGCCTCCTCAAGACTCACCTCTTCAGACAACACCTGTAAAACTCAACTCTGCCTTTATAAACTTTAACTTGCACTTATCTGCTCCCTATTTTACTGTATTTAATCCTGCACTTAACACAATATGTAGTATTTTGTATTTCACTTGCACTCATATCTAACTCTGATGTAATTATCAAGAGTGTTATCTTGAAATGCCCCGATTTGCTCTTATTAGGACTGAAGTCACTGGGCAAAGGTGTCTACTAGATGATAATAATAATACTAATAATAATAATAATACTAATAATAATAATAATAATAATAATAATATAAAATTGATCTATAATATTGTCAAAAGGGATCATAAGTACATTCAAACTATCAGAGTCATACAACAAACAATGTTATACATAGAAATAGGAATCTAAAAGGATTAAAGTGCAGTAGACTTCTGGTTCATGGGAATACATTGATAAGGAATGGTTAATCCAGAGCTATGTTAGTTGAAAAACTGAAATGTATTTCTCACCTGGAAATAAATAAAGATGCCATGGTTGTTGTATGTAGTAGAATTTATTTAAAAGGACAAAACACGTGCACACTTTTTTTAATTTACTTTTTTTTGTTTAAATCAATGGCATTAGTTTTGTCTAGTAAGTATTTAAATTAAGTGTTTGTCTTCTTAATAAACTGTAGGATGCCTCTTGTCATTTAATTAAAAAGCTGAAAAATAAAAAGAAACCATTAAAAACCTTTATTATTGTAATCTGCTTACAACTACACTTTTAATTACACCAATGTCATTTCCTAATAGGAAAGGCATAAGAAAATAATAATAATAATAATGAGTAAATAAATAAATAAATAAAACCAAGACACACAAAACTGGAATGAAAATGAATAGTAAAACGATAGACCAAAATATTGCAGCTCTCCAACTACTAATCCAGCTGAGGATTTCCTCAAGAGTTGTCTTATTAAACCACTTATTAACATAACTACATACATATAATAAAAAAAAAAAAAAAAAAAAAAAAAAATTAAATTAGGACAGCAAAAACATTTATTTATAAATTTTGGGATACTGACATAATTATATCCACCACTGTTTACAAATTGATAAACTATTTCTGGTTTTATTTGTTCTTTATTTGTTCAAAGAAGTGTGTTCAGGCTTCTGATGTTGAATAAGGCAGAAACACTTGATGTACTGTCCGTTTACCCCTCAACATACACAAGACCATTAAATCAAAAAGCATGAAGAAAAAAAAAAAAAAAAAAAAGTCTAAAAGTCTAGCTATTGCCAAAAGGATATTGTGACAGAATGTTTTTTTTAAAACATTGTACTGAGTGAAAATAACAGTCTTACCTATAAGGGTAACCATGATATTTTGATCTGAAGATTGATAACAGGAAACTGAAGAAAAATACAACCAAGCCCAGGCCCACAAGGCAGATAACTGAAACAAGGAAGAATATTTTTGATTAATGGTAAAACATACTGATAAATATATAGTACTGTCTAGAATACAGAAACAAGTCAGTGTTGTAATGCAATTGGTTTTCGATTTCATGTCATAACGTTTTTAACACAATCTCAGAAGAACGCCTACCTCCAATATTTTAAACATTTCTTCCACAATAATTCCCCACAAATGGATTTTACAGTTTAATAATTATTAAATATATTTAAAGGCTTTATCGTTATCCGTTTAAATAAAATGAAAAACTTTTTTTTTTTTTTAATAAAATTTTATTACTATGTTATTCCCTGTTTATGTTAGGATCCCCCATTGGTTTATGATTTATTGTGGATAATTCATAACTCCATAACATAGTAACCCACACCAATGAAGTTGCATTTTGACTTGGGATAACAACAGAGTTCAACATTTATTGAGTATGAATTTTGAATGATTATGATTTTTAAGAGATTAGTTTGTGAGAATTAATATGCTGATATTAACAGCTGTGCTTTTGACACTGAATATGTGTGTTGTGTTCTATAAAGAAAAGAATGTATAAAAGTGTCAGCGTTGCTCATTAGTGACCCTAAATTACATCGTAAATTTGTGTCTCATTTTGTGCATTTTGTAGGTAAGCATTGAAATTCATTCCTTGAGCTATTTCTTACTGTTGTCTTTAATCACAGCAGGCAATAGTTATTGGCAATGACATTCATTGTCACATAAATTGGATGATACAAATGTTTTAATAATAAGTTTCCCAGGCAAGCACAAGACTTGGGGCATACAGCATAACACTTAGCCGCATTTGCTACACCATGCTGCTTTCAATATTTTTCTTCACAGTTAAGTATCGTGTTAGCAGAACACCCTCAGCACTAACAGGGTCAAAGAGTAACTTTCTGGTACAGTGACAAGAAAGATACAATACACAAGTAATAGAAATACAGGTCAGTATCATCCCAATATTTCCAATGTGAAAGTACTGCTGTATGTTTGTTGAATACTATCATTTAATTTGGTCTGTAAACTATAACATACCATGTATGGGTAATTATTATAATAATCTGTAAATGTGAATATGGGGTTAATTTCAATCCATGCCAAACAAACGTGAGAAGGTTGCTGGAGCCTTAATTGAATGATTAATGGTCAATTCGTGTAACCCGTAAAAATGATGTATTATTCGGTGGTAGTCAGTGAAGGTGAATGCCCAGCGTGACAGCACTGTTAGTATGTATTATTGTTTTGTTGAAACCTTTTATTTTGGTTCTTGTGCCAGTTACTTTGTTCCTGTGGTTGATGATGGTGTCCGTGACTTGTTTTGTTTACCCTTTTTATTTTGCTCTGTGAGCAGTGTTTTGATATATTTTTGTGTAATATGCGCCCCAGTCCTTATTGTGGCCAATTGTGCGTCCCCCTCCTGTCCACGGTCGGCAGTGGAATAGCCTGGACTCAAACCGGCAAGGGTGTCCTCGGCTCACCACGCACCATCAACCCCTGTAGACTGGCTGGGCGCCTGCGGGCCTGCCTGCAAGTTGCCCAGAGCTGTGTGGTCCTCCGGTGTTGAGGTGGCTGCGTGGGGGTGGCAGCGGTTTTAAAAAAAAAACAAAAAAAAAAACAACAAGAGTAATTGGGCTTACCAAACTGAGGAGAAAACAAAAAAAAAAAAATGGGCGATTCCAAATTTATTATTAAAAAATAAGAAAAAAAAAAAAAAGGTTTCTTTAAATTGTTTCATTTACAAATTTCCTTTTTAAACTTTTTAACATGTTTTACGCTGACAGGTATCGCTTAAAACTGAAAGGAACCTGTTTAACGTTTTAACACTAAAACCAACACGGTTATACACACACCTAGAACCGCCGCCTGTGGTCTATGAAGGTTACATTTTCAAGAACCACAGTATTAAAATGAAAAACAAGCTATTAAAATGAAAGTTTTATTCAAGCACATCATATCAAACACCTGCACAACCGAAACACCGTATTTAAATGAAAAATTAAACATAAAAGGGTTTATTTTCTAACTTATCACATATAAAGCACTACTTCAAAAAATGAAATTAAAATACACATTTCAAACGAAACTAGTGTGTAACCAAGTTTTTTTAAAGTAACATAAAAAAAGAAAAATAACTCAATTCCCATAATGTAATGTGAATGTGTTTTCAGGGAAACAGACTTCAAAGTAGGACCTAAGTAGCACAATCCACACAGATGCAACGCTTCTCAACTTTTCCTGTGCATTTACCACATACTGCTCTTTCACAATGGGCACAGATATTAGAAGTTTTATTTTTTTTTTATTGCATTTCGCTACCTGGCACTGTTTTCTCTTGTGTGTGTCACTGGGTGCAACACTGAATCCAGATTGAGCTGCTGCTTTGTAGTTTTCTGCCAAAGCTCAGTGGCTAGCTTCAAGATGAAATCTCTCCTACTGATATTTTCCCTGGTGGATTCCTTGTACAAAATGAAGGAATTGATGCCTGCCAGGTCCAGTACATTTTAAAATACAGCAACTGGCTACCAGGAAGAACCGGCTTTCACAGAGAATTGACGTGCCATCTGGTCTAAAACATCCACTCTGTACTTTGTGTCATTGCAGAAATCCACAGTCTCTGGTTTTACCTTGTCAACAATCCCAATGACAACTGATGTATGAAGAGAGCTGATAATAATGACATTCTTTCCCGGCTTGCATTTGTAAATAGTTAGCGTAGCACAGTCATTGTGTTTCAAAATTGTGTTGGAGTACAGCTGTGGCTGCAAGTTTTGCGCAGATGGTGGAAGCTCTCTTCTTGCTTGGCTCACTGTTCCAACCAGGCTGTTTTTCTTCGTCTTCAACTCTTTTACCAATTGCAGTGAAGTAAAAAAAAAAAATTGTCTGTGGTATGTTCGCTCCACGAACATGCAGGACTGCAATAAACACATCGAATTCCTCCAACAACATTGCCCAGGAATCATCATTTTGTATCCTATGTGCCTCTGTTACAGTACAGCGTTGAATGTGGTGTAGCATTCGCATATCGATTTTGTGCAGCCTGTCTTCCCACAGCGTCAACACCAGGATTTATAATTTCCCAAATAGGGCCATCTTTCCCAGTCTCCTGAATGCCTGTTCGTTGCTGGCAGTCAAAATGAGTGCTTTGGCGGATCTAGGTGGGCAGGATTACAAAACTTCCTTTTTTTTTTGATGATCCTGCTTTTCAAACGCTGTCAGGGTATTTAATGTATGTACAGTACACCTTCGCTATAACGCCCTTTGTTATAACAAACATTCGGCTACAACGAACCTGGCCCTTAGACCCCAAATAAAAAAAATAGATATAAAAAAGATAATATAAGCACACACTGTCAACATCCTGGTCTGTATTATGGGATGTCACCTCTGCAATGAATTCAGCTCTTTTTTTTTTTTTTTTTTTTAAGAGCACACTCTGTGTAACTATGCATCCAAAATGAAAATAATTTTATGTTGCAACAAAGCCGGAAACTACATTGATGATTCGAAAAAAGTAGTAACGCAGGCATCTCTGTCGTGAATACAGGTTGTCAAAAGGGACTGTTTTTGGGCTTGTTGAGCAACCAAGCGGTAAAACAAAATAGATTAAAGTAAAAACTGCAACAAAAAAACTTGAGGATCTGATGCACTTTTCATGTTGGGATGATTTGGAATAAAAGCTCAGCTTGGGATTCTTGCATGTTGGATTAAGATTTGGTGCACTTTGAAACGATTCATGTCAGATAGATTTTGAATGAAAGCTTCAATTTGGGATTTTTGTTTTTTATACTGCGTATTAACTCTTTAATGAACAGGATAAAGCAAAGGCAGAGTACTGCATACATGAAAAGAACAGTTACAAGGAATTCTACTTTTATTCACAATCTCATCTCATTAACTTCAACAGTTTGTCGTTCATTTTTATTGTCCTTTCGCTATAATGAACCCCTTGATATAACAAACAAAAGGCTTGGACCCCGACAGGTTCATTATAGCGAGGGTGTGCTGTACTTAGGAAAAGTCTTAAACTGATAACCGAATAACTTTCAGACATGCACAGCCTGAAAACCTCAAACCAAAATGACTGCCGTGGCGGTTCTAGTGTTAATTGTATGATGACATATCCTGTTTTTCAATACCAATCAATGATAATGAGAAACAAGGTTTGTACACTTTAGGGAAAGCAGAATTCCTTTTTCCCTGACCTTCACAGGATCTTTTTTTCATGACTTTCCATGACCTTTTTACTCATCAAGAGACATACTTCCCATGACCTTTACAAGACTAAGTGACCGAATTTGCCTACCCAGACACTAAATCAGTGAACACAGAACAAATGGAATAAATAAAACAAAACTGTACAAACATTATGCTGCTGTTTAGTGCATTCTAATTATTAGATAAAGTAAAAAAGATTTAAAAAACTTCAGGAACTGAAATTATATTTTACATGTCAGTAGAATTATGACCACAAGACAAAATCAAAATTCAGGAACAATCCATAATATACAACCTTGTTTTAACACTGGTGAAATGTTACTGCAAGTAAAATGAGTAAAGGAAAAACTACTTTATCAGAAAAACAAAACTGGTTTATTTATCTTTTTCAAATAAACCCTAAAGAATGTATACTGATTGTCAAGAACATGTCAACTCTAACAAAATGCACTTTATGACAATACTGAAAACTGAAGTCCTGTCATACAAATGTTTGTTTGTTTGTTTGTTTGTTTCTTTCTCTTTCTTTATGTTTTACATGTTTTTAAGTTCTTTGAGCTTTTCATCTAGTTCTTCTTTTACATGTCCCAGATGTTCAAGTTCATCCTTAGCAGATGCACAAACTGTTTGATTTTACTATTAATGTGAGCTTTCCTGTGCTTTCAGCCTTCAAAGCTGACTTCAAGAGCATGTGCATTGTTTGCAATGCGTTTTTTAAATTTCTTTTATTATTTCACCCACAATTGATTTTCTCTTCAGTGTCTTGCTTTCAATTTACTTCAGCATCTTTTGCTCATCCAGGTACATATGGAACCAGCTGAAGACAGTAAGTGGGCCTTGGTAATCACCATATTCTGGATCCCCCTCAGTTAAGATGGTCACATACAAGGTACTGGGTTATGTAGGTCTTCTCTTCAAGATTCTCAACCTCAATCTGACGATTCACTGAAAAGCTTCTCTCAACGGAGGTATTTCCATGAGACAAAAGCAGCAGGACCTGCACAATTTTTCACAGCTTGTCAAACGCTTTGTTGCATGCCATTATTTCATAGAAGAGGGTATCCACCCTACATTTAGCACAATCACAATCTGTAAATTCTGCTTTTCTACTGGTCACAATGTCACTGATACACAACCTGTGCTGATGGAGAACATCATCACAGCTGTTCTCATCAACACGTTTTGCATCAACTAGCGTTTGCAGTACTCTTTTGAGCTTTTTCAGGCAAGATTCCTGATCCTTGGCCACTTTACATGGATCTAAGCATGCCATGTTGCGCACCAATGTGTACTGTAGGGGAGACTTATCCTGCAACTTCAGCACAACTGACAGCAAGCACTCTTTACTAATCACTCTCCATCCTAAATTGAAGTACTCTCTTTTCACTGATTTTCTTATTTGCTACCAGATCCTTCATTATCTTCTCTGCTCTAACCCAACATCTATTTTGTGTGGATGGCAGTGGAGTTTGTCAGCAACATCAATGCTCATCAATTTGGACACAGAGTGGGCTTCAGCAATCACATCTCCCTTAATGAACTTCTGCATGATTGATTTAATCATATGAAAGAGATCACCTACAATAAATGGAACTCTTGGTTTCTCTGGTACACAGTCAGAAAGGGGGTCACTTCTTTTGCAAATGAAAGGTGAAATGCAAGTTTGGCAGGCATCAATGGATCTTTACACCCTTCCTTGACAGTACTGTATAGCTCTGTAGCAGGGTTTGGGATTTTTCCAGACTTCACTGTGTCTACATAGTTCTTGAAGTCTGGAATTAATTTAATAATCCTCTCTGTCACTGGCACATTTTCCACCCATCTTGCTTTACAGAACTTCAGTGGTATGAGTGGCTTGGTTGCCAATGTGGCTTTTGCATAATCTTCACGACGAGCAGGGCAGTCTTTCAGTAACCAATAAGCACTACTTAAAAACTGGTCTACCTTCCAACCTGCTATTTCACTGTCTGGAAACATTCTTTGAAAGAGTTCCCCTAAAAAAAAGAAATAAAAGAAACATGTACAAATTAAAAAAAATAAGCACCGTAGTTTATTAACTGCATAAAGTTACTGTCAAAAGAAAATGTTGTGATTATAGTTAAAATCAAAAAATAAAGTAATGTTTAAAAGCATGTTGCCATATGCAATAAGTAGGTCATAAAATATATCAAGAAGATTTTTTACTTTAATTCAATTTCTATTTCTGCTTTCAAACTCATGGCCTGCACTGCAGATTTTAATATTAATAATATTGCACCTTAAGGCCATCTCTCTCTCTCTCTCTCTCTCTCTCTCTCTCTCTCTCTCTCTCTCTCTCTCTCTCTCTCTCTCTCTCTCTCTCTTTTAATCCAGGCTGTTAACTGCACCCCCACCCCACACTGAAGATTTAATAATAATAATAATAATAATAATAATAATAATAATAATAATAATAATTTTACTGTCACTGCACCAGACAGAATGGAACACAATTTGTGACAGTAGAAAGGCACTTATTACACTACACTTAAGACAGACATACAAATCGCTTTTGAATTGCCAACGTTGTCGTACCAATTATTTTTGTAAAAAACTAAAAGTATTTTGTTCTCCCTGTTCTTCCTTAGTGTCACCCTGGTTGTTTTATTTTCTTAAAATCACCATTATCCTCAATTCTTAATGTGTAATTTATTTATTAAATCACAATTCTCTAGAAATCGTAATTTCTCCTAGTGCAACTTAAGGTGCGTTTTACTCTAATCCCACAGTACAATAAACAATTTGTGTTTTAAAACGTTAGAATACAAGTTGATGAATTTCGCCATATAGGCATTTTTTAAACCAGCACAGCAGGCTACTGACAATTAAATAAAGTTACATTTTCAAAAAAACAAACAAAAAAAAACTTTAATCGGAGTTTGCGCATGACCAATGTCACTCCCTTATTTCTTTACTTCGCCTTTCCAAACGAGCTTGATGCTTGCTGCTCTTAGCATGGCTGAAAAGCTCCCTCGCCCATATTAGATATATCTAGTTTTCTCCCACACAAAGTATATTTTGCATTCCTGTCATCTGTTCAGGACACCCATGATTTGTATTTCTCCTCAGCAAGCCACACTTGGTAAAATATGCATTTTCCAGGCATCATTTCTGCTAAATAAATCCAATCTGCGATACCGCCTCAACTCACTATGTCAGCGGCTATGAATGACAAACACAACTGTCGTGAAACATGTAGACACCTGACAACAGGTAACCATAGCAACCCTACAGCAGAAAACCAACGAAAGCTTGATAGTAAATGCGCTGGGAAAATGTATAACCTGAATAGTGGGGGAAAAAAAGGCATTTGCACATGGGGCTACACAACTTCTGCAACTCTTACATGATTTTCCATGACCACAACTAGAATTCATAAAATTTCCCTGACTTTCCAGGGGTCATATTCACAAAGCTGACTTTAGTCTAAGACCAAAAAAAACAGGCTTAAGTCGCTTTTGCTGACTTTGTTATGACCGAGTCTCAAGTTTCATTCACAAAACTATTGTCTGGGGGGTCTAAACTTAGACCAGCGTTTCTGTCTTCCACTCAAGAGAAAGCTGTTGCCTGAGGGACAGATTGATAATTTTGCTTCTTCACTGGGACTTAAGAAAAACCATTATGTCATTGTCACAAAGACGGCTGGAGTGGGGGACGTCAGACCAGAAACAGGAACCAGGAAATAAACAACAGAGAGGTGGAGCTGAGTGAATGGTCTCGCTCATAATTTAAGAGTTCACAGACAGTCATAAAAAAAAACGTTGTAAGACAAACAAAAACAGGACACGGCACTGGTAGCCAAAATAAACAGACAAATAAAACGGACTAACACTAAACAAACACGGTGAGCTGATATTAACTTATTCTTCTTATTATTATTACCTCCGTCTCCAATCCCGTTCTCCACTCACCGAACACACAACCCCAAATGAGCAAAAACATGCTGCTTTTATGCAGCTGTACCGAGACTCAATTGCTAATCAATTATTCAATTGGAGTCGCGGTACAACTGCACGTGAATTAATAAAGTGCAATTCCCCGTGCTCATATATTATTAGTTTTTACTTGCACATGAAGTGCTGTGCAATCCTCGTGCCTAAATACAAATATACATTTTAAACACTCGTGTTACACAGACCCGTTTATATCCCATGTACCAATGACTATACACCAACATTAACACACAACATACAACACAAAATACATACAGGGACGGGCACTTTGCCACAGTCATGTAAATATAAATAATGTCAAATGTATATATTTTATTATAGAATTTTGTAATTTTCTACTAAAAAATATATTGTTATAGTTACATTAAACGTATGATTAAACTAACCTGTTGAATTATTTAATGTCACAATGGTTAGGTTCTCTATATTTTATATATATATATATATATAATATATATATATATATATATATATATATATATATATATATATATATATATATATATATAGGTAGGTAGTGGACAAAAAATGGAAACACCAATGTAAAGTCACTTAATAGGGTGTTGGGCCACCACGTGGGGCCAGTATGCCAGTAACAGCCTCTGGAATTCTGCAGGAGGGATGCAGCACCATTCTTCCACCAGAAAGTCAGTCAACTCATGCCTGGTTGAAGGAGGTGGAAAACGGCGTCTTAGGCGTCGTTCCAGAATATAAATATAATGAGCATTCCATAAATGCTCGATTGGGTTCAGATCTGGTGACTGAGAAGGCCATGGCATATGGGTAACATCAGTGTCATGCTCATCAAACCATTCGGCAACCACATGTGCTCTGAGGATGGAGCCACTGACCCGAATAGGCATCACTTCTTTGTTTTGACTCAGTACTCAAGTAAGCAAATACCTGGATGGGACAAATAATTTGACAACAAACATCCTGCATATATGGACTATTAAAGAATGCCAGATACCTTTGGGTAACCAAGTTTTGGGCCTGCTTCTAATTTATGTACACATCTGTATAATTTGGCAAAGCTTTGCCTTACACTTCCAACCAATTCAGTGGATGCAGACGTGCAGTCTCAATATATGGGCAAATCCAAACCAGACAGAGAATGTTAGCAGCAACTGTTGGGTGATGTTGCATACTTGCCTTTTAACAAATGACAGCACTCTGTTTTAGTAAGGAAGCAAGTACCACTAGTTTTAGGCTTTTATAGTGCTCTGATATATTAGGTCCCAGATTGCAGGCTAACATTGATTCAATCTTGATAAAAGGTTAACAACATTGGTGATCATCGCAGCTGTTGACACAACGTTGCCTTTTCAATGTATTACTGCTCTTTACCTGAGTTGTGAGGCAAACACTGTTTCAACATTGATCCAATGTCAATTTAAATACACATGTTACAGGTTGTATTTTGGGAATATCTACAGTATTGTTGTGCAACTAACCGCACTTTAATATATTTTTATTGCTTCCATGATGAAAAAAGTCTGTCATAGAAACACAATAAATGGTTAATTTTTTACACTGTACTGAAAAGAATCAAAGTGAGCAGATACTATTTCGTGAAATAGAATAAACTACAATTCACAATGTGTGTGTATGTGCGTGTGTCTATATATATATATATATATATATATATATATATATATATATATATATATATATATATATATATATATAACATCACACACATATACAGTACTGTGAAAAAGTATTTGCCCCATCTGATTTTCTGCATTTTTGCATATTTTTGACACTGAATGTTATCAGATCTTGAACCAAAATATAATATTAGATAAAAGGGACCCCAAGTGAATAAATAATACAAAATGTTGATACTTATTTCATTTATTTATTAAAGAAAGTTATGCAAACCCCAATGCCCCCTGTGTGAAAAATTAATTGCCCCCTTAGACTCAATACCTGGTTACGCCACCTTTAGCAGCAATAACTGCAGCAAACGCTTCCTGTAGTTATTGATCAGTCTCTCACAGCGCCGTGGGGGAATTTTGGCCCACTCCTTCATGCAGAACTGCTTCAACTCGGTGACATGTGTGGGTTTTTGAGCATAAACTGCTTGTTTCAGGTCCTGCCTCAACATCTCAATGGGGTTTAGGTCTGGACTTTGAGTAGGCCATTCCAAAACTTTAAATTTCTTGTTCTTCAAGCATTCTGATGTAGACTTGCTTGTGTGTTTCGGATCATTGCCTTGCTGCATGACCCAACTGCGCTTCAGCTTCAGCCCATGGATGGAAGGCCTGACATTTCCTAATAGAATTCTCTGACACAGAGCAGAATTCATGGTTCTTCAATGATGGTAAAGTCGTCCAGGTCCTGATGCAACAAAGTATCCCCAAATCATGAAACCACCACCACCATGCTTGACCGTTGGTATGAGGTTCTTACTGTGGAATGCAGTGTTTGCTTTTCACCAGACATAACGGGGCCCATGTTGACCAAAAAGTTCCACTTTTTTGACTCATCTGTCCACAGAACATTGTTCCAGAACTCTTGAGGATCATCCAGGTTCTTTTTGGCAAACTTGAGATCAGCATTCATGTTCTTCTTAGTAAGCAGTGGTTTCCACCTTGCTACTATGCCATGAAACCCATTTTTGCCCAGTGTCTTTCTGATGGTAGAGTCATGAACACTGACCTTAGCCAAGACGAGAGAGGCCTGCAGATTGATCCATGAATGTTGTTCTAGGGTAATTTGTGTATGAAAAAATAACTTTTTCATACCTGAAGATTGCATGTTTGATTACCTTGCACACCAACTTTCGTGTCATTTTTTCTCTCAGACTCCCTCTATATACTACTACAACCCACAAAAAGATCTGACCAAATGTGAAAAATGTAACAATACAGAAAATCAGACAGGGGGCAAATACTTTTTCAACTACAATGTGTGTGTGTGTGTGTGTGTGTGTGTGTGTGTGTGTGTCTATATATATATATATATATATATATATATATATATATATATATATATATATATATATATATATAAGCATTGTAATTTATACAAGTGCATCCATCAAAATCCACATTTAAGCACATAAATGAAACCCACTACATAACATGTTCGGCTGTTTTATTTAGTATATTGGTGTCAAATGTTGTTTGAGATTTTAACAAATCTAACAAATTAGTCACTTAACTAATTCGGGAGATGGCCACCTTCTGCACGAGTTTCGTAATGTGGATGGGGCTTCCTATCCACGCTGCAAAACAATAACAAAACTAAAGTACAGCTACGCTGTCATACAAAATAATAAACAAACAAAACACACAGCCGTTCGCCGTCATCTATAAACACAAGTATAAAACAATAAACAAATACAAAATAACAACACAGGGGCGGAGGGGGAGACCCCGTTCTAAAAATAAACAAACAATATGATTAAACAGCAGGGCTTTCCTACAGCCCTGCTACTTATCCCCCTCCTTTTGTGAAGCACACATGGCCCCAACGGCCACCTCCCCCCTCAGTCTCAATGTCCTGGAAGAGGGGTCTGGAGTTATCCATGGGGGTGGCCATGGTGGGAGGTCCTCCTCCCCCCATGTCTTCCTGGCTGGTAGCTCCCTCTTCCGAGGCCTCAGCCACTGTTCCTCCTGCCGCGAAAGTGCAGCTGGGGGAGCTGGTCTCCTGACCTCCCCCACCTTCTTTGTAGCCGGCCATCCCCTTTTCTGAGGCGCCGGCCCCGGTGCTTCCTGCAGTCCTGCAGGACTAGTACTGGCTCCAGGCGGCGCAAGCCAAACAGTGGCCCCAAGCGAAGCCGTGCCGGCAGCAGCCCCAGGCGAAGCATAGGAGAGACCCCCGGCAACCCCAGGCGAAGCAGAGGAGAGACAGGCAACCCTAGGCGAAGCGGGACCCTCGGCAACCCTAGGGGATAAAAGAGAGAGAGAATCCGCCCCAGGCGGTGCAGAGCGACAGGCCACCCCGGGCGATGCGGACGAGGCATCCTTGGGCGGTGCGGACGAGGCATCCTTGGGCGGTGCGCGGCAGGCAGCCTTGGACGGTGCGAGGCAGGCAGCCTTGGGCGGTGCGAGGCAGGCAGCCTTGGGCGGTGCGAGGCAGGGCAGCAGCGGACCCTCGGGAGGCGACTATGGGAGAAGAGCCAGGCCTAGCTGTGGTGCGGGGTTTGGCCCTCTTTGCAGCCACTGTGGCCGGGCGTTTTTCTCCCGTGCTCCCCTCAGCAACCTATGCAGGGGCTGCTGAGGTCCGGCAGCATCCTGCCCTGGTCCCACCAATGCTGAAGGGAGAAGCAGCTCCAGCTTCTCTCCCTCTAGCAGGGTTGGAGATAGAGGTAGCTCCTGCTGCTCCGCTCCTGGTGGGGGTGGAGACAGAGGTAGCTCCTGCTGCTCTGCTCCTGGTAATGGTGACGGCGGGAGGGGAGCCCCTGGCCATGATGGCGGCAGCAGGAGCTTCACTTCTCCCAATGGTGGTGTTGGAGGGAGAGGTAGCTCCTCCTCCTCTCCTCTTGATGGCAAAGGGGGCAGGGGAGCCTCCCCTTCTGGCTGCGAAGGCGGTGGGGGCGCCTCCCCTTCTGGCTGCGGCAGTGGTGGATGCAGAGGCAGCAGGCATTCCTGGTGGGAGGGGGCAGTTAGCTGGGAAATGGCCCCACTCCCCACAGATGCAGCAACCATACTGTACGCCCATGCTGTGGAGGAGGGCTTCCCAGCCATCCTCCTCCTGTGGCTGTGGCTCTGGTTTCACCTCGTCTTCCTGAGGTGGGGAGTGGTAGTAGTCGGGCGACACTTGCCTGACCTTGCCAACTTCAAAACATCACTCCTCCCCCCTCAAGCAGGTCATGCAGATGTCCACCTTGCCAGATGCATGGTGGGGTTTGCGACCAGCCCCGCGCTGCTGCTTCTGCCGCTGCTTCTTTCCCATCCTTCCTTCCTCTTCACTCCAAAAAAAATAATAATTATCACGATTAATTAAAAAAAAAAAAAAACGAAACTGCAGTACCCCTCTGTAGTACCTCTTCTGGCCTGAGTCCAGGAGGTGCTGGTGATCCCACGATGGACACCACGTGTGACAGGAAATGGTGTTGCGGTGACCCAGACCAGAAGAAAGCACAACAAAAACAAAGGTACGGTGCAGTGGCGTGTGCGCCGTTTTATTTAAAGCAAACAATAAATAAATAAAATATCTGAACAATAATAAATCTAGAAAATAAATGAATTAAGGTCAGGCTAGGCAGTGGCCTTCACGGATCCTTATGTTCTTTTAAATTTACTTTCTCCTCTCTCTCACTCCTCGCTCTGTCTCATTCCTCCTCTGAACACCCACCCTGAGTGCAGAGAGCTGCATGTATTTATACGGTGACCATCTCCCGATTAGCAACAAATTAGTCACTTAACTAATTCGGGAGATGGCCACCTTCTGCACGAGTTTCGTAATGTGGATGCTTCCTATCCACGCTGCAAAACAATAACAAAACTAAAGTACAGCTACGCTGTCATACAAAATAATAAACAAACAAAACACACGGCAGTTCGCCGTTATCTATAAACACAAGTATAAAACAATAAACAAATAGAAAATAACAACGCAGGGGCGGAGAGGGAGACCCCGTTCTAAAAATAAACAAACAATATGATTAAACAGCAGGGCTTTCCTACTGCCTTGCTACATGAACTTTATCAGTTTAAGCATACATATAGCTTACATTAGTTAAGTCTTTACTAGATATCTATTATATAAGGATTTATATTTTTAATAAAAGCATTTCATTGTTTACCTACAGGCCCAATGTACATTATAAAGATGCAGTAGATTCAGAAGATGAATGCCGCAAAAATACTTTTCTATCAGCTACACCAAGGGTTAAATTACCAGGTAATTCATAAATGCTGATTAATAAGCATAATTTAGCCATGCGTTTAAGAGTTAATCATTTCAGAGTCACTTGTGGTATAATTCATATGCGGTCTTGCATTATGTCTTCATATGTGTTTAACTTTAATAAGATAATATTAAAGCTAAAACTAAATATTTTTTGCAGTTTTTTTTTTTTTTTTTTTTTTTTTCCCAAGACAGCAGGCAGCATGTCAATCTGTATCTGGCAAATTGCCTCAATGTGCTATGGAGCTCTTATCATCATCTTATCACAACCCCATCCCCTATCCAAGAAAGGATAGCCTGCCACTCGAGGGTTTTTTTTTTTTTAAATCTCTTTAGTCAGGTTATGGATATACTGTATAGTAAATTGTTTTAAAATATTAAACACAACACTTTAAATAGTGTAGTCACAAGTGTTTCATGGGAACCACATTGTATCATATTAGATATTATAGACACAGTTGATTTTCCATTACTAGACTGATTTTTTATTTTATTTTTCAGACACACCTACCAGCAACAATTCTTATTGCCATTCCCCAGTTAAACAAATTCAGCAAAGAATACCTAGCCAGTCAATGAATGGCAATTTTTTTAAGCAGTCTTTTGTTTTAGGGATACAGTTAACTATGGTAAAATACTGCACATGACACTGAAATAAATAGATGTAAGTGTCCCTTTATGGATACCAATTAGTTTCATAGTTGATTATTTTATAGTCTTTTTTGTATCACTGAATATATTTTGATTTATTTTTCAGTAACATCTAGAATGAGTATGCTGCCATCGTCATTTGCACAATGTGGAATCAATGTCAAAGGTATGCAGTGATGTTTGCTGATTAAAATAACACTTCTAGAAAAGACTACATTTTTGGAAATGTCTTTATAAGAACTTCTGAGATTATTAAAATAAAAACATTAAGTATCATATCTATTTTCAGAACTTTTGCCCTCAATGTAAAGTACTCGCTTTGCTAGTAGAAGTAAAAGATGGAATGAAGCAGCACAAGGCCATTTTACATGAGCTGCAGGCCAAAGGCGGTGTGACAGACACACCAGTTCACTGTCACCAGATGTTCAGCTGCCTATTGTTTTACTCGAACAGCTTCATGACACTGAGAAGTGCATAGAGGATGAACAAATTAACAATAATCTGGTAAGATCATTTAGATGTTGTTCAATGATTCGTGTTCACTTGAAGCAGACATTTACTTGGTGTACTGACAAATATCATAACTACTTCATCTTACATTTTTTACTTACATATCTTACATTTTGACAGTATTGACAATATGCGATTGACAGTTAGGTTTACAATGGGCTATCTACAATTTTAGGACATGACTTTCTGTATCCTCAAGTTATATTTGAAATGCTGTAGTGGACACCTGCTAATATGTCCTTAATATCTAAGAAGCTTTGGAAATGAATGGCTTCCTTCTCGTTAAATTCTAGCTGACTCATCTGTCCCTGATGGGTGGTCGCTGTTTGGATGAGACCATTCTCCACATGCTGCAAGCAGTGTTGATGAATAGAGTGCCCTGCAAACTGAATTGGACAGGTCGTGGCAGCAAGCAAAGTTTTCAGCAGACCAATTTTCAGAAAGTTATATTTCGTATGCTATCGTATGCTGTTTGTTTGCTGTAAATGTGTTTGTTAGTCTTTTATAGTTTACTGGGATCAAGATGCTTTAAAACTGTTCAATTAACAGTAAGACTTTATAGCAGAAAATTGATTTTGACTGGATCTGCTATTTAGGACAGTTTTTGGCCTTGTTTCCTGTAGAAACTACAGCTTAAGAAATTATTCTGTCTGTGTGAGTATGTCTGTTACATTTTCATCCTGCAGGCAGATTTCAACCAAATTTGGCAGAATACCATAAATTACAGTAAGTACACTATTTACTGACTTTATAACTGAGACCGTGTGTATATCCATAGACACCAAAGAACTGCAATGTCAAGTAACAAGTCATCCTAAACACACCCATGGGAAACGAGGCTTTATTAGTTTGGGTCTTGCCCTGAACTGTTTGCTTTTTGTTTGTTTCTTCTGATTACAAATAGATATGGTGTTTGCTTTGTGTTTCCAGGAGCTTTGAGAATAAGTAATTTGGGCAAAGATGCAGCACAAGCCATGTTTGCAGATGTCATTAAGAGATGGCTGGGATATGCACCAGATAGAGAAGAGGAACAGGTCACCAAGGGACGCAACAGCAATCATTTTTTTGAATAGTTTTCTCAATAGTTGTTTTCTAAACCTTTTGACAACAGTCACTTCATTGTTCTGTGCACCCTGCTGTATAAACTATGAGGCCATCGCAAAAAAACCCAAATCAATACTGAGAGAATTTATCTGAAAGAGAAATTATCTCTATTACCATTTTGTTTTCTCAAAATTTTGAGAAATTATTTCAGGAAAACGGAAGTAATGACTTCCACTTTCTCTAAATCCTAAGGTAATTTATCCCAGTATTTGAGAAAACGAAATGGTAATATTGAGATCCTGAGACATTGTCTCAGGATCTCGAGAGAACAGAGTTTTTTTTATTTATTTTTTTAATTTTTTGCGACGGCATCAACGAGCCACCATAGTAATAGAAAAAAATATATAATAGTAATTTAATAAATTAATCATTTGGTTTAGTGTTTACTGAACTTAATCAGTTGATGATGTGATCTTGGTTTTATATATTTACCAGTAACTAAATACAAAGTTACATATTATTTTACTGTAATTTTCAAAAATCAAGTCTGGGCTTAAAGTTACATTTGTTACTGTATTAACTATTATGAATATATTTTAAATAAATGTTAAATTTACAAAAAATTACTTGTTTGTTGTGTTGATTGTTAAGGATTTAAATTCTGAAATGTGGTAAAATGATTTTAATACTGCATATTAGTTGGTTGCACAACATGGAAGCAATGTTGCTTCAACACTGTAAATTTGTTATTCAGACAACATTGATTTAATGTTCTTTCAATGAGCAAAATGGTGTTGAATCAACATCGGATTTCAAAACTGAATCAATGTAGCTGTCAACATTTGTTCAATGTAGAATCAATGTTAGCCTGCCAACACTGATTCAATGTTGTTCAACATTGCAAACTGGTTATTCAGACAACGTTGATTCGGTACTTGATTCTTTTTTGCTTTTAACTAACAGGCTCGTCAATAACAGCCATCATGACACTTCACCAGGAAAACTTGACGCACAGGCGCACGCACCAAGAAAAACACATATGATTGGATAGCCACACAGATGCAATGCTAACAACACACCCTAAATCAGTGCTGTTGCACCGCGAGACAGTACAGCAGCCACATATATGACACTTCCTAAAATGAAAATAAAAATGTCAAATTCTACGCCTGGGTTTTCAACGTTTACTCTAAATATCGGGACAAATGGCGGCCCAACACTACCTCGATCAGGACGCGGGACAAAGCCCCTAATATCGTGATGATCCAAATTTTATTAGGACGTCTGGTCACCCTAATATTACCACATGTAATTACAGTAAAATAAAAACATTACAGAATGTTATGTATTTGTATGTGTATTGTACTTAATGGAATATTTGTTAATAAAGTATATTTAAAAAAAAAAAAATAAATAAATAAAAAAAAAGTTTACCTGGCTCTCTTTCTAATTTGCTTTTAGAAGTGTATCCCTTTAAGAAAGACGTTCTTGGTTTTTAATGAGATGCAGGTATTTTTAGAAACAAGATATAGTTTCCGGTAATAGAGTAACCAGGCAGATGGAAAAACAGGGGAAGAAACAGTAGCAGATCAAACAAAAAGGGTACACAGGTTGTATATGTGTTTTATAGCTGTGGAAAGCTTGAAATACATTTTTGCTAAAAAAAAAAAAAAAAAAATAAATAAAAATAATAATAATAAAAAAATGCTATAGATAACAAACACAAAACTATAATGGGGCTGGTATTATTTTGTATGTTTCTACCTCTGCTAATGAAGTCTTCACTCCTCTCAAGCCATGCTTTTGGTGCTGCTTGTTATACATTAAATGTAGATTTACAGCCCTAATTATAGTTATAATGTTAACGGTATGATCTACATTGCAATAACATATTTAATACTGTAATAGAATAAAAATAAATAAATCACCCGCAACAAAGCTGGAATTGCATTGCTTTGGTTAGTTGACGGATATAGATCTATGTAAAATATTTGTTAGCAAATGACTGTCAATTAAAAACTCTCAATTCAGTCTTACAGTAGAATTGCCTAGGGCAATTCTCATCTGGATGAACATCAAATAAAATCATATACTCTCACCTGTCAAGCAATGGAAGAAAAATAAAAGTTGTTTCAAAGCCTCCTTCAGGGTATTCTTAAAGTTAAGACCTTACTTAAGACCAAAATTCCGTTAAGACTCATTCTCAGAAAAGCTGATTAATGGGCTTCATTTATTGCACACAGTCAAAAGACAGGATATTTAACACATTCCATCAACTTTAACAGTAATAGTTTAATAGTAGAAAGTGGCTGAAAAGAATTCCTAGAATTGATTCATCACGGCACACTAATGATCCAAGCAGAAACTGCAATTGAAAAATAATATACAGAACAAATACCATGTCATATTATATGGTAAGAAATTACATATTTTCTAAAAAACAGATTCTATGAAGTAACCATTTAATAAATACCACTACAGTAGAGAGTCAATTATCCGATCTGCCTTATTAACTGAACGTACCTGTAATCACTTGATTAATTATGTGTGGTCTATTACGCACACAGCTTCTGCTGCTAAAACAGCTATGAGATTTAGCTGCCAAAATAAAGGACTAGCACACTGAGGCACATGAAACTTACAGAATTACTCAGACCACCAAAACCTGAGCATTGTATGCTTTAAATTGTTGCAGTTAAGCAAATGAAAACAGTCACCTCATTCTTGATTTTTCTTCTATTTCATCAGTAAGGGCTGAAGATCCTGTCTGTTTTTGAGAATCTAATAACTTTTACTTTACACATTTCAGTTGCACATTATTTCAATGCCTTAACAGCATGTACCAAAGTATAGAAACCCTGATGTGTCAAAGTTGTACTGAATTGTTGAACAGGGACAGCCGCCCCAGCCGCAAAGCCGTCAGGGGTGGAAAAATAACTGAAATGCATTGGCACTTGAGTAAAAAAAATAAATAAATAAAAAAAATCTGGTTCTCAATGTTATCAGCTGTCAGCGCTAGCATAGTCTGAAGATTGCATGTGCCTCTGCACTAGAAAAGGGAATATGTCACTTCCTTAGCAACGGTCTTAACGACCACGAACTTGGTTCTACACAAACCAACAACCTGGCGTTGCCAGTTTGTTATTACGGTATATAGTATATTTGTGTTGTTCGCTTCCTGTGGCGTGCAGGACTGTTTGTTCGCTCCTGCAGCTTCAGGACCAGCACTACTACAAATGTTTATTTAGAGTCTGAAATGTAAATGCACGTTTCATAACAGTTATTAAGCACCTATGAAATAAAGGTAAACCAAAGCATTTTAAGATAGACAACAAGTAAGAAATGAATTAATATTAAAATGCAAACAGATAAACAGCCCTTAAAATTCACCACCCTGAACTAGAAGACGTTAAATGTGGTACCAGTCTTTATATGATGGAATAAAATTGTGAACAAATTACCCACCCATTTGCAATTTTTAAAAGCACCATTATAAAACAAGTTTATTTGACAATGACTTTGCTCTTACAATGTGTTAAAATATGTCAGTATAAAAGAAACACAAAATCTAGTTATGTACTACAGCAAACATTGTACAGCAATGCTCATTTGTTATTTTAATGACCCTCTTAATTTTTTGTTTAAAAACAGCATACAACCCTGCATGGCTCTTGCCAAATTCTAATTTTTTTAGATCTTTAGGGAAACTAAAGAATTATTTTTGATAACTGTATTGATGGAAATGCGATTTTGTTCTGAATATGTTTCATGCCATTAAGTCATTGCAGTATCCATGTTTGAGTTACAATTATTTTCAATCATTTTTTTTTTTTTTTTTACCAATCAATGATTATGAGAAAACACCACACAAGAATTTACTTAAAAGTTATATATACAAGGATACTACAGCAATATTAAAGGATTTTGTAAGGCTTAATGTGGCTGCTAAAATAATCATACAGTAGTTTTTATTGTTTATAGCAACACTGCTAAAAATTCCAAAATGCTTGCAGTTACTGATCAAGTTTTAATGAAACCAAGCAAATATGCCAAAGAGAAAAAAAAAATGAAAGGGACAGGACGGGGCAGGAAGGCGCAAATATGTTGCCTGCCTCTGTCGCTAAAATGCCTAGTTACGGCTCAGTGTACGACACTATCCCCTCTTATATCGTGTCCACTGTGTACAGGCCTTTAGATGGGGGGATAATTAGAGAACTTGTCAAATTTGCAGAGTAATTAGTCTAATACTGGTCATCTTAGTACCAAAGGGACATTATGGCCCAGGAGAGAGTCCAAAAAAGAGCAACCAGGCTAATCCCAGGGCATAATGAAATGTGCTATAGTATGAAAAAAAGGCTGAAAAAAAAATGTTTTCGTCTGTTTAGCCTAAAACAAAAGAAGAATTAGGAAGTCTTTAAAATTTTAAAAATGACCAATAACCAATACATTAACCACAGTACAGAAACCAGGGTACACATTGGAAATAAAGTGAGGATAGACTTAGGACAGAGGGAAGGATGTACTTCTTCACACAGAAGCGAAGGTAAGAATATGGAATGGGCTACCTAGTCATGTTGATGAGACAGAATCACTCAAGACTCAACTTGACAACATTTTGAGATCAATCACCTACTACGAACTGGACGAGCTTAGATAGGCCGAATTGCCTTCTGTTCTTATGTAAATATGTGCCAGTAAGTTACATACGTTTACTTAAAGAAAAAAAAAAAACCTCAAAAGAATATACTTATAGATTATGATGGTAAAATGTGTGTATGCTGGACCATCAAACTGAACAAAAACCCCTCTAATTTGAAGAACAACAACAACAAAAAAACTGCCTGGTACCAGCTATAACAATATTTACATACATATATGTTCATTAAACTCTTTTCAATGATATAACAAGTCTTTTAAATGCAAATGAGTGTTTAAATAAAACATACTTCTTCGCTTGCCAACGTCTCCTTTGGAAGTTGCAGCTTCATTCAGAAGAACCATCCCCATGGTAATGGCAGCATCTGTAGCTGTTGTCAAGGAAACCTGCTCTGTGTAACTCATGGAATGCACAAGAGTGCACCTTCAAAAATAGAATTTGTGTTTGTTCAAAAAAAAAAAAAAAAAAAAAAAAAAAAAAAAAAAAAAAAAGGTAAACTTGTGATTTACACAAATTGTGACCAAATATATATTGTTATGCAATAAACAAGTTTCACATTACATTTTGAATCCCATTTTATATGGTAGACATTGACTTTTTTTAAAAAATAATTATCTGTGCAATACAAGAGATAAACTAATTTTGTGCATATGTAAACACCTACAGCATTCTAGCCTGTGACTTCCTACTTTAGTAACCAACATTTTTTTAAATATGATTTGTAACCTGTGTTGAGGGAACCCTTTTCCTTGCAATCATAAGCACCAGTTTGAGAGATGCAACCCCAAACTTTCTAATACCACAATGAACACTGATCACTGTAGCTGTGATGCTTTGTTGTCACAGAACCCGTCTATTTGAATAACTTGTCAATATAAGTCGCATAATCATATACAGAGTGACAGTGTTAGAGCATATTTTTTCTTTTCTTACTGAACACCTAAATTGTACATCAAAAGGTATTCCTAAAAGCCATGCCCATAGAAATAGAAGAACTTAAAATATAAAAGGGCAATTTGACACTGTGCATTTTTAGGAGTTACAGTACTAAAACTGTAAAATACATTTGAAAGCTCATAGTAACATAGGCAATCTGGAAATTTTACTTCATAGACAAATATAAAAATACTGTACTTGAGGGTTATGAGAAAAGACAGGTCAGTTTGGCCCATTTTCAATCAACCAGACATGCATTTAACATCTTGAACAGTAAATTAATAATATACGGAAACATATCTCATGTCAGATGGTCTCTCTACAATTATTCTCACATTCAAATGTTGTATCATAACCTCAACCTGCATGTTAGAAATACGAAAGCAAGAAGTTTATCAAATTTTTTTTTTTTTTTTTTCAGAAACTGAGCAGAGTGGCTTTTAACATATTACATTGTGCCAGGGGGCATGGCAGAAAACTAAACCACAGAATGAAAATAGTACTACAGCTAATTAGTAAGACACACACTTCATGGCTATAACTAATTAAAAAAGAGAGAGCCATCAGTGTAAATCATATGAGCGGGGCTAAAACCAGTAACACAACAAAATGCATTTTTGGCACTAATTTAATTATGATTTTGATCATGAAGACTATCTATGAAGTACTAGTCCCCCCTTCTTCCCGGATTGGGTCTATCCCTAGACTGCAGGTTAACAGTTTTTACTGCCTAATTATAACCATGAGCTCCAAGGACATGAGACATAGGTATCTCCAAATATCCCTAGATTTTGATCTCTCAATAACAGGATTCTGCTAAATCACAACTGGACATGCAGTTCTCCATATTCATACAAAAAATATAGGTGTGGCATACAGTATATACATGCAGAAAGACCGTGAGACAGGTGCAGCCTTATAAACCCAGACTCTAATACTCTCAGTGAGTGCATACTGACTTGAGGGTACCCTCACTGTTACCCTGAGGTGAATTTCAAATGTAGGAAGACCTCATGATAGTGTCAAAGACGTTGGTTTGAAAATGTCCTCCTGAAGAACAAACTAATAGAGACTATCCAATCACAAAGTTACAGATTATACAAAATAAAAGTACCTGGTGGTACTTTTTCAAATGAATCCCACTAATATATTTCAATTTTACATATTAGATGTAATGGATAGTTTTCTGCTCAGCAATGGCATACCACTTAACATTAACATTATTGTGATATCCTGCATAAAATAACTAACTCCAATAATGTGCCACAAGTCTGGAAATGTGAAAAATCTTGTCAGCCAAATTCACACCTGTGGACTAGAAACACCCTTTTGGGTTCCAATTAATTATAATTAGAGAACAGAAAGTTGCACTCTGTTTTTAAGGACTTTTTTACCTCTGCAAAAGTCTACTGCTATGTTTGAAGATTCATTGGCTAGCCAGAAATTCGAAGGTAATTCTAAAACTTCAAAGTTTTGTCAGGGCATCGATGCATTGCCAGTTTTTTTTTTTCTTTTCTCTGTTAACACAAACTGTTTGACAATGTAAGAATACTATTAAAAAATATATATTAAATGTCATTTTCATGCAGAATTCAATCTTTTGATTTGTATAATACATATTACTTAACTAAAATCCATTAACAAATCATTACACATAGCACTTCTTTATGGCACCGCTGCTATGCATTGGAGCAGAGCATTATGCCAAAGCACTGGGGGGGGGGGGGATACCTACAGTGTCTATGTTGCTTCAATAAAATATGTACTATATACCTAGTGTACATGACGTTGTAAGAAAAGCAAGCGGCTCCCAGGCAGTTCAAGTGCGGCTCCCGGTGAAATGCAGGGTGACACACACGTTGCGGATCGAATGAACTGAAGAAAAAATAACAAACAAAAAGGAGCGCTAAGTGAAGCAGAATGGTTCTGGCTGCTCACTCTGTACACCAGTACATACATACATACATACATACATACATACATAGAACACAAAATAAGCACAGGGGCGTGGCACCCTACCACATCCTGCTTCCCTGAAATAAGACAGTAACCATTCCCAAATGTGCATTTGCCTCCTAAAGACCCGAAACCTGAATAAAATATAGCCTGAGAGAGCCTGTGACGCAGTCATGGCCCGCTCCCGACGGCACAAAATGACAGCGCTCACAGACCTCAGTGCAACTTTTCCTTCAAGCCTGCTGCAATCATGGATGCAGCGACACTGAAGGTTAATGGTTACACTTCTATTTCAGGGATGCAAAGTTATGATAACGTTTCCTTTCAAGTATGAAATGTAACCATTACTGAATGTACCAAACTGCTAATAAACGTGAATTTGTAATCACATTCGTAGTAGGTGACCCTGGTTGTTTATATGCATTAAGACATATATGTACGAGGCATTGGTATAAAGGCGGAGCATGGGGGGTTGTTGAGATCATTTTAGCCCCATTACTACTCAAGGTGAAAATTTCCATCATCTTGCTTCTCTTGCTGCTCCCAGAGAGGCCTTGATGCGATGAGAATCTGAAAGAGTTATATTCCAGGAAGAAAGGAGACACTTTTATAAGTGTCTCATGCATAGTCTTGTGTCTCTTACCAGGTAGACTGCTGCTGCTATGTGACCCAGGAATTTCTAGAATAATTTTACTCCTACAACGAAAAGACCTGCAAGATGACGAATGAAGGCTTTGGTTAGGCACACTGTTCCAGGGATAGTGTTGAACTGTGCACCCAGGAAAACCAAGGATTTTGTTGGAATGAGAGCTAAATTTTCTTTGTTCACTAGGAGACCCAGTTCCTGGAATAGATAAATAGCTTTGGATGGAGCCTGTACTGTATTTAAGCCTATACTGTATTTAAGTGGAAGCCTAAGCTTCTGAGGTGTTCAGCAACTTTGGCAATAACCTTGGTGAACACCCTGGGCATGGTGGATATTCCAAATGAGAGTACTTTGAATTGATACTGATCTCCCTTGATGGCGAATCAGAGGTATTCCCTGTAATCCTCGTGAATGGGGATATGAAAATATTCATCCTTGTGGTCTATGGATATCAACCAATCCCCTGTTTGAAATGCCTTGATGACTGCCCAAAATTTATTTTTAAGAATGTAGACCCTTGAGGTCGAGTAGTGGCCCTGCTCGTGAGAAAATGTAGGGACCTGTTCTATGGCAAGAGAAAAGAACAGAGCCCCTATTTCTTCTTGTAAGACGATCCCTTGTGGGCTTGACCAGTCCAGTAAAGTGTGGACGATTCCTGTTGGTGGTGGCAGGTGTCTGAATGGTAAAATATATCCATTTTGTATGAGCTCCAGGGTCCACTCACCTTGTGTTTTATTTTCTGCCAGCTCAAGAAATGCAATATCCTTCCCCCTACAGTCAGAGAAGTGGTTGGAGGGACTTATATATGGAGAATGTCAGGAGGATGAAGTAGGTTTACCTCTTCTTTTGCTATAGCCACGAAAAGATCCCTGTGGCCTGGCAGCCTGGCCACATTGGAAACGGCCCTGTCCACCTGAGAAGGACTGATCTGGTTGGTGAACAGGGTCTGCTAAAAGCTGACTCTCTAGTCGGTGCTGAGCAAGATCGCATTGCCTGTCTAGCCTCCTTCATGTTTGCCAGTGAATCCTTGAGACCCATGCCGAACAACAGCTCACTCTGAAAAGGAAGCTCAAGCACCTTGGACTGCGTGTCAGCAGTGAGAGGAAGATTTCATCTGCAGACATCTTCTTGCAGAGATAACATTAGCCAATGCTCTAGCATTAGTGCCGATGTTGTCACATGCAGCTTGTAGTTGTATCTTAGCTACATTTTTGTATTCTTCTGTCAGCTGCATAGCCATCTGGCAGCTGGCCCCACAGTATATGCTGGTATTTAACCGCATGCATTTGATAGTTGTTACGCTTGCTGGCAGTGGCAGCAGAATAATCCTTCTTAGGAAGTTGTCATTTTGTCTGCCCGGTCAGGTGCGGATGTTCTGGAGGGAGTACTGCTTGTGACAGACATGACAGTGTCTACCTTAGGCTGTTTGAACAGGGAATCCTTATGATTTTCTGATACAATTTTCTGTAAAATCTGTCCACTCTAGTTAGGACTTTAACAGTAGATGTAGGTTTCTCCTAAATAACCTCAAGGGGCCTCCAGACGGCCTCATGGAGGGGAGAACCCCCAAAGTCTTTTTTGTCATCCTTTTCAGCTTTAGTCTAGATATTAGCGCTAAGAAAGGAGGATATCCTTCTTAAGACCACTTCTGCATTTGTTATGGTTGCAGTACCAGTTGCCTCCACTGAAGTGTCAACTTTGGGAGCACAGTTGATGACATCATCACCCTCCGTGCTATGAGTCTCTGCCAGGAAGAAGCGTTTGTCCCATGAGCTTCGTAATGTTGACATCTCAGGTACTAGACTCCGAGCTGTGGGCTAAGGATGTAGGGTTTGCCTGGATTTCTCAAACTCCTGCATCCACTGAAAAAACAGATCCTTCGCCATAGGTGGTAACATTACCCGTGTGGGAGCTGTCTGGTGCGTCTCAGTTGTAGTACTGGAAATGGCCACCATGTTTTTTTTCTGATGTTTCCCCTGCTGCTTCAAGAATGTGCCGATTTTGTGGTTCTTTTCCTTGGGGGAGACATGGTGTAGTCCGCTGTTCTCTAGAACTTCTTGATCTCTTATGAGCAAAAGAAGTTGATGATGCAGCATGGCTTTTGCCTTATTGTGAAACTAGGGGTGAAGGAGCAATACTGCTTAATGTTGGCGTGCCCGACATGTCTGAACACATAAGACATCAATCACTAAAACAGGACGGGGAAAGGGGAGAACCACACAAAGAACACACTGAGGGCATGTGTGCGGAAAGAAAGACAGACAGGGAGGAAACTAGCAATGCTAGTGGGGACGGGAAAGAGAAGAAAAATGTGCCTATAGTGTTTGAAAAGCAAAACAAATAATGCCACAAAGCGACTGATGCAAAATATACTCGAGTCCGTACCCAAGCTATGCAGGAGAAAAACTGGACAATGACCCTAAATGTGCTTTATAAAGAAGGGTCATCTAATTGGCACCTGGCGGGACTATTTCTAGGATCTCTGGGAAAGAGATCTGATTTTTTTTTTTCTCCTGGCCCAAGCAACACAGAGACTAGGAGTTCACTCAGTGTCATCTGACTAGGTAAGAAACAATATTTATTCTCATCAGGCTAAACATTGAATGGTCTAAAACAGAAATATGGAATTTAATTCAAATTATTACAAAAGCAAGGTAAAAAAGTTCAATTAAAAAAACAATCACTTGGGAGGTGAATATTGCTAGTTTAAGCACATCACTTCTTCAAAGAGCTTGTGCACCAATCATTTTGCCAATTTCACAAGCTCCCAGTGAAGGAGATCTGTACATGATAATTACAATTTTCAGGCTGCCAGCAGTGCTTAAGAATCAACACAGAATGTTACCTAATTATTTACTCAATTTATTTACAGTGGGAGTATCCCAGGGAGACGAAGGGGAAATTTTGTCACATGTAATGAGTTTTCTCTTCCATTAGAAATTAGCAGAGGGTGTCAACAATAATAAAAAGGTATATCTTAGCTCCTGATTCCCTGGTGCTGATCTAAAAGCTTCTACTACATGCTCAGAATGCAAATATATGCCAAATGTCTGTCACAAAACTCTAAATTCACCTGCACATTTTATTGTTTGATTCACAGGAACATTTTTCCAACCATCACAAACAGTCAAACAGATAATTGGATTAAGGTCACTTTCAACTACCAATAGTAATAAAGCCAGATAAACTTAAACTAACCTCTCTTTACAGAGAGGTTGGTTTATATTTACCTCCTCCTCCTCCTCCTCCCCCTGCCCAGTTTCCACCTTATTTTTATCCCTGCCAGGTGTTTGGTAATCAAACTACTGGCTGAGAGATGTAAATCAAGATTTTGAGGCAGCACTAAGTGCAACCAAAAGCAAGGCAAAGCACCAAAACTAAGCAAGTCAAAATGCTATAATACTTATGTTATGTTTGATTCTCTATTGAAAATATTGTTTTAAAAAAAATCAGCCGACAGACCATGTTTCAACAAGTGAAACAAAAACAAGCTTGGGCTATATGGATTGCTTGCTGAATTGAAGGGCTAATTTATTTAAATTCACAGATATTATCCACATATACTGTACCTTAAAGCTGCCATAACCAGCAAAAAGAAGCTCCAATTTCGTAATATGATTGTTGTTTCTTTTAATTAAAACTTGTGGGAACTATTTGCATTTTTTTAGTGGAAAGGCACCTGACAAATCAAAGAACAAGGTACTTCCAGGTTTTAAAATGTAATTCATCAAATCAGCTCCGGGCAGTGACTAATTTGCAGCGATAACTGTCAATCTCAAGTCTATGGATAGAGTCAGTTCATTCAAGAAGGATGAGGCACTAGTACTTCACAGTTAATAACCCAGAGTCTAAGTAACTAGTAAGATTTTAAAATCAGATCAAAGGTATTCACAATTCAAATCATTATTATATTAATATTGTAGTGTCTAGTGTCACTTTCTAAATGGAAATGTGTGAAATATACTTGTTGTTTAAGTTTAAGCCCTGATCATCTCCAGTGATTTCAAAGAAGTACGATCCAAATATGAGTGCATGTACAAGTAGGAGTTATGGATCCTCTGCAAAGCCCTACTATGCAGGATCAAGAAAGGGTCAAGATAAGAAGTCTTCATGTTGACAGATCCCAGCCTATTTGTATTTAGTACATGATTGCTACCAAATGATGTACGCTAAAATAAAAGTCTTTCATTAATTCAGAAATCCCCCAAACTAAATGTTATACCCTGAGGTATTCTAGATTCTTTGGGACCTCACTCGTGACAAACCTTATGAAGGCAATTTTACACAATGGCAAGTTTATACTCCATGTTGGGATGTAAGTAAACTGAAAAGTGGGCTTTCCAAAAAAAGGTAGCATATTTGAAAATAAAGTAAACTATGCTAGAATTCTTTAATTAGGCAAAGCACATTTATATCGGCTTTGCCACAGATAGATTTCAAAACTACTCTACTCCCAAACTGTGAAATACTGGCTCAGACTTTCTTTTATTAACCCATCCTCCCTTCTGTGATAGAACTGATTATACCAAAAGCGGACACCGCTCTCCCATTGTTTACAGTCAACAACAGAACAACAAATAAAGCACAGCTGAGATGACACAAGCAATTAATAACACTTATACTAAAACCACTACTTACTGATAAAACTGCTCTTGAAATTAATCTTTTCTGTGGACTACAGTGATTATCACTTAATTACCCCATATTAAACCAAGAATCATCAGATTTGTTTGAATCATTTTTTTTTTTTTTTTTTTTTTTTTTTTTACAACAACAAAACTTGGATACACAATTTAAATATTATTTAATGTGGAAGCACCTGTAAAGGATATATTAAACTAAGGTCTTACTGCTTTTTACCCTAATCGCATTAAAGTTAAAAAAAATATATATATATATATTGTAATTTTAGATGCAACCAAACACATTTCTGTATCAGACATTGCTAGCCTATATTAAACATGCAATCATTTTTGTACTACTACAGAAACTTCATTTAGTTTTTCATTTTTTGGATAGGTATTTTTTGCTTACCAATTTATCAAGAAAATAAATTTTGTTTAACTCACCTGACACTTAACCAAAAATGGATTCCATAATTCTTAGTGAAGAATCTATGTATGTATTAAAAAAAGGATACTCAACAGCAGTATAATGTGAGATTCTGCAACAAATTGGGCTTGGCTGCTCCCATGGATATAGCTCTGTTGAAATGAAAACAAAACATGATTAGAAACAGGCTCATGCAATTAAAGTACATTAACACAAATCACTTATGTAAGAAAAGTAATATTTTTCTATTTTGTTTAAAAATATTTGCTTTGTGTGGCACAATTTTGTTCTAGTTTAAATATCTATCATGAAAGAACTAGACTCCAAGTGTGCATTGGCCTACCTTTTACACTGTATAGCCTTTCATGTGGTTTATCACCAAAGGAGAACACCTTGTATAGTAGTGATAAAATTATTAAGAGTTTTCTCCAGTGACACCTTAATAAAGTTTTATTATTTCCAAATGGCCGCCACGTTATATAACACCATGCTGTGTTTAAAAGAAACACATTAATTCACGGTTGCTGTATATCTACTGTGAGAAAGTGTAGTCCTGGGGAGCAAAGGACTACACCTGCCAGAATGTCACAGACTGAAAAGCCTTCATTTGTTTAATTAGTATTTATCTGTTAATTATCACCTGCATCTGGCTATTATTGGCAATTAGAGCAAGGTGCAGGGTATTTAAAGAAAGCAGTCTCTTCAGGGCAATTGAAGTAAGGTATTCAAAAGGTAATCACGCTTTGCAAACGTAGTACCACAAAGTGTTTGTTTGTGCAGTTGTGTATTGTTTTTGTGTTTTATGGCAGGTAAACAGCTTACCTATCTTGCAAGTCAGTCAGGGACCTTCTGTATGTGTAGTAAGTGCTCGTAAGAGCTAGGCTTTTGTTTGTTTCCCGCGTACGTGCTCAAAATTCAAGTTCTGTGCCTGGGTCTGATTTTAAAGGGACAAACAAACTACGGAGTAAGCCCGGTTTACACATTTTCTGTATTGCAGAAATACATTTTTCAGAATAATCTGGATATTTTTTATATTTTTATCCAAACACCACGGGACAGATATATGTACATTTATCATACAAACAACTGTAGGCACTGAAACAGCGGCTGTGACACCATATATATCACCTGTACTTGATGACGTGGTAGCTGTGTCAGTATAATCAACACAGAGGCTTTGTCACAATATAATCACCTGTATGTGTTGACACAGAGGTTGTGATAATAACCACCAAGTTAAACAGTTACTTTGTCATGAATGAAGCATTTAGCCTTTTAACCATTCTGCTACCAAGTGTGTTCAGCTAAAAGTGTTGTAACAGTGTGAAATAACTACTATTACACGCAGTGTGAAATGCGCTGCTATTACACGCAGTGTGAAATGCGCTGCTATTACACTCAGTGTGAAATGCGCTGCTATTACACGCAGTGTGAAATGCGCTGCTATTACACTCAGTGTGAAATGCGCTGCTATTACACGCAGTGTGAAATGCGCTGCTATTACACTGTGAAATGCGCTGCTATTACACGCAGTGTGAAATGCGCTGCTATTACACTCAGTGTGAAATGCGCTGCTATTACACGCAGTGTGAAATGCGCTGCTATTACACTCAGTGTGAAATGCGCTGCTATTACACGCAGTGTGAAATGCGCTGCTATTACACGTGTGAAATGCGCTGCTATTACACTCATGTGAAATGCGCTGCTATTACACTGCTGAACACACTCAGCAGGCAGCTCATTTCTCCAAGGGGGAAAGAACTCTTATTTTATTTCATGTTAGTTTATAATCCCAACACAAAGTTCTTAAACGCCATTCTCTGATACTGAAAATCTTTATGTGGCTTTTAAAAATCCCCGATCCCTGCTTCTGAATTCCAATTGCCAACGTCCATGTAGTTAAATTACTTTAACTTTGTGGTTCTTTGCTTCATAATACCCATGGATAAAATCAAGATAATTTATTATTTTTTTTACCATTCCATCATTAACCACCTCAAACCTGAAATATTCCCTTACTTCACTGCGCACAGACTTTGGGGTTGTTCATTTTCTAGCCAATCCAGAAGTAACTGAATCTTAAGCAGCTCTGCGTATGCTGACGTTTTTATACTGTTTGATCTCTAAAAATTTACATCTCATTTTTAATACTGAAAGTACACATTTAAACCATGGCAATGAATACATTAGCATAATCACGCAGACAAAATTAAATTAAAACACTGACAGGTGCATATATCAATTAATGCAAAATTTGGAATGACACCAAATGGCCAATGGTGCTAAACTTAATGCAGCATGCAAATAACGTTTGGTACCGAAATGCCAATTAATGGAATAAATGGTTAAATAATATAGTGGGTGGTGTTTCTTTGCCTACGAGACTGTAAGTAAAGTGTTGGGGTTATGCGTTTTGGTGGTGGCTGGCAGAGATGGGGTTAATTCCTATCCCTGCCAAATACATGTGTTGTGGGTTTGTGGCTGTTTTGCACAGCCACAGGTTTAATTGATTCATTGTTTAATTGTTTTATTCATTTAATTAAGTACACCTGCCTGTAATTAGCAGGCAGGTATTTAAGCAGCTCAAAATGTTTGGTGTGTGTCTGTGTTAAGAGTAAGAGACCCGTGTGGTTCAGACCTGATGAGGTACGTGTTTAATACTTGTAAAGTATTGGTTTCAGTACTGGTAAATGGCTTAGCCGTCCAGTTGTAGTTAGAACTTGGAGAAACGTTTAGTAAACACTCCTTGGAGGAGTTAGGTTTTGTGTAAATAAATAAATATACAGGCCTGCCCTGTTAAAAACCTACCTGTGGTTCTGAATACTGTTCTTTTTATAACAAGACAGTGTTAAAGGTCCTGTAAGTGACAAACTAACCCTGGTTTGTCACACTTAATAGAAAATAAACTTGATTATACTGCGTTGGTATTTTAGCGGTATTAGCAATAAAAAGTAAGACTATGAGAGTTTTTTTGTTTTTTTTTAAATCCCACAATATTGCAATATGGAAAATATTATCAATATCATATCAAAATATTGATATTGGTGCCCATCACTGCTTAAGTTAGACCTGAACCTTAAAAATATTTAAAAGTTAACACTGCTGACATACAAGATGTGCTATTTCCTCAGGAATAATACGAGAAGTTAATTACTCTAAAGTAATAGAATATACAGTGCAGTTTCTCAGCAATTGCTGTTGAGTATGACATATGATTTGTGTTGCCAAGGTAACTATGCATGTCAGACAACTACATTGGAGCATATGTCAGGGTAGATGGATTCCCTGCACTGAAAAGGTCACCTCCCACCAGCCGGGGGAACATGGGGGACCTGTCCATCCGGCAGGCGCTGGCAACTACAGGGTTAACATTCTGTAGGAGTCGGCCTGCTATGAGGCTGGTGGAGGGGAACGAGGTACACCTGGTCCCAAGCCAGGTAATCGGGTATGGGACAGAGGAGAAAGAGTGTGCAGGTGCTGGATAAAAGCATTAACCTTTCTGTGTGTTTCTTTGTCAGACTAAGCAGGGCAGTTTCCTGTGTTTCGGTTGCCAAAGACTGGTCAAGCATGGGACTGTGGTATTTAAAAATACAGTGATTTACATATATACGCTCCTCTCTGGACCTGTCAATTTGTAAATAGTATGTTTTAAAGTAAAGTATGTCTTTTTGTTTTGTGCACCATTTTTGTCTGTGTAAATACACTTGGTTGCACCTTTTCTAATCTATAACGTCTCCTATTGAAGATGGAGCAAAATCTGTTTTTTCAGCTTTTGGCTAGTGGGAAGTTTTCAACCCCAGTCAAACCTCAAACTTGCAAAAATGACTGTTGAAGATGATCCCATGGCGTTTCTAACCACCTTCGAACAGACAGGCCAAGTAGCTGGGTGGACAGAAGCCACACGGGCAGAACGACTGGCTTCCTTTTTAATTGTGGAAGCTCAAGCTGTTTATCGCACCCTGAGCGATGATCACTCCCAGGTGAAAGCAGCTTGTCTCAAGATTACCCCCGAAACTCACCGCCGACACTTCAGATCCCTCGAAATGTGTCTAGGAGAAAGACTGCGGCTAGTAGCTCAATGCCTAAAGGACCTCGGCCAGAAATGGCTGAAGCCTGACACGCACACGGTGACAGACCGGGTGCAGACTACCAGCCCACCCGGACCAGTGAAAGCCCAGGCACTATCCCTCGGACCCTTACACTGAAGACAGGTAAACCCTAGTTGGGGGTTTGCTCTTCACAGACTATGACAGCCTATCCCTAGGTGGGTTAAAACAAAAAGCTCTCACCCCTTGCTTTCTGAGCAGCGGGACAAACCTACTGTATCTGATGTTCTGTCTGCCCCCCAGGTTATTTGCTTTTGATGTGGATTGACCACATCAGTCTGGAATGCAGCAAAATGGACTGATGTGACCTTTCCAATCCAGCTCATCGGTAAGACCCAGGCGAAACAGTGGAAGAGGCCCTATTTGATCTCAGTAAAAGTAGGCAAAAGGAAGACGCACACTTTAGTGGATTCTGGATGTTGGCAGACACTCATTCGGACTGCTTTATTAGCTGGTACCCAATGGTGACCATAACAGACTGTGGGCATCACCTATGTCCATGGCGAAACCAGACAGTATCCAACTATGCTAGTTAGGTGAGTAAATCGGTAACAAAACGGCATACGTAGTCGTGGCCATAGATGACCATTTGCCATACCCCATCATTCTGGCACTCTAAAATATGCAGGGGGAAATGCAATATCCTTTGATGGGAAACCAGTGGACAGTACTCGACGTGTGACCTATCCACACATTCTGGTAAAGCGATCCTTCTTGTACTGTGCAGCCAAATTACCAGGACCGGGACAAATAGTACAGTAATTGTGGGCACCCAGAAGGGTCCGATCTGAGCTTTTGCAGTTGGCGCATAGCATCCCGGTAGCAGGACATCTGGGGAGATGCAAGACCTGGGAAAGCTTGGCCACCCAATTTTATTGGCCCGGAATATACCAAGATGTATGTAATTATTGCTCCCAGTGCCCCGAGTGCCAGTTGGGTGGCTCCGTGGCAAGTGGCCCTGGCTCCTCTGATTCCGCTCCCTGTTGTTGCGACTTGAGTGGATTGGTATGGACATTGTAGGCCACTCTTATCAGCTTCAGCAGAAATTAACATGTTCTCGTCTGGTGTAATTTCAGATTATAAAGCAGAGGAAAAATCGTTGTAAACATGCACAATAAATACCAGATATGGATACATTTTTTTTAATTAATCGACCATCAGCATCAAAACAACAGAACCCACAGAATGATGATACAGAACTTCCCTCAACAAGTTCAACCGTAAGGGCTGAAGAACAGCGAGGAGGTGTGAGTAAAAAAAACACAAAGCCATTATTAACCATGCAAAATTAAGGAAATACATAAACAGCTACTTGAATTTCGGTTTTATTTGTACTGGAATTGGAGATATTCCTCAACCGCAGTGCATAATTTGTGCACAAGTACTGTCCAAAGAATGTTCAAAACCCTCCAAATTACAGAGACATTTAATTACTAAGCGTGAAATATATAAAACAAGCAGCATTCATTTTTTGAGCGAAAGGCTAAGGAACTGCTTGATACTAAAGCTGTAATGAAATCCACAACTACTGCGGATAAAAAGCTTGCAGTGTCATCATACATCGTGGCTCAGAAAATTGCTAAAGCAAAGAAATCGCATAAGATTGCTGAGGAGTTGATAATGCCTTTGACTTTTTTCTTTTGCAAGGAGCGCAAGACAATAACTGTTAGATGATTTATGACTTCAGCAAAAATCAGCTGGACTAATTGCATTGGGGTCTGCACTGATGGAGCCGTAGCAATGACCAGAAAGCATTCTGGTGTTGTGCAAAAAATTAAAAGCCGTTGCACCTCACGCTATTTGGACACATTGCCTTTTACATTGAGAGCCACCTACTGCGAAAGATACTGAACCAGGTCTTCGGTGTTCTGAACACAGCGGTAACACTTGTTAATTTTATTAAATCCAGAGCAACACACTCCACGTGTTGTGCTGCACTTTATGAGGAAGTGGGCGCAGAGCACCATTCCTTGCTCATGCCCACAGAGGTATCGAGGCAGAATGATTTCCTATATATTTAACCTCAAGGAAGAGTTACCTACTTTCTTAGCTGGTAAGAAACCCAAACTTGCCAAAGTGCTGAAAGAAGACGTGTAGCAGGCAAAACTGGGTTACCTTGCAGACATATTCAGTGAAATGAATAAGCTGAATAAATCTATGCAAGGTTAGAGCACTCATTTTATTGCCCAGTGTGAAAGAATTGACGCATTCAAAAGGAAACAACAGAATAAGCCAGTACACACCTGTGGGCTACAAACCCCATTAGTGAGAATATTGAAGCTAAACTGCCACCCTCTGTCCCATCAAAGCTGTTAGAAGAGCACACTGACATTTCATTAGACAGCTCCCTCAGAACCAAGTTCAGTGAAATGCAGCTGGAGACATTTTGGTGCGAGCGCTCCAATGAATACAGCACTGGTGCTTCTTGCTCAGCACCAGTAACAAGTTTCACATTGATTAAGTAAAACAAAAAATTATATATACACACACACACATGCCACGCACTCAATATATCGCAGGTGTCAGGGTCCAATATACATCAGCTGTATATCAAGGGCCGCAATATAGCGAGAGACGCATAGAAAAACAAATAGGCTAACAAATAAATACTGTACAACCACTTCTGTTTTTCTGGGTCCGTCAGGGTCGAGTATAAATCCTCTACACAACCTGCTTTTGCTCATTTTCCATATAAAAAGCAGCACACCATTTTAACTCGTACAGCGGAGGGTAATTGCTTTTGCTTGTTGCTCGGGAGCTGATGTCACTGCCTTGTGGCTTTTGCTAGTGCATTGCTGCCACACATGAACACCTTGTTGGCCAAAATAAAAACCACGTCAGCAATAGATACTGAATTTGCTTTGTGTTATTGTGCAATACGTGTGTATATGGTAACAGTATGATATTAATGCTTTGTTTTTAATTGTTTTGTATATTGTTGTTTGTGATGTGCAGTACAAAATAAAACAAACAGTAATTCTAAGTGCCTATGTATATTGCAGCTAAGGCATATGCAGTTAGATAGTAAAAATGGGGAGCCAAATCCAGGACCCCGATATATCTGAATCCGCAGTATACCAAGGGCCGATATAATGAGGGGTGTGTGTGTGTGTGTGTGTGTGTGTATATATATATATATATATATATATATGGTCTTCTTCCTAATATTAGTAATGGCCGAATAGTGTCGGGGAGTATTCGTTGCAAACTAAATGTTTGAGGTGTGTCACATTTCAACCACGCCTCCCTCTGCAGTCTGTGACACAGGCAGCCAATCGGTTTCAACCACGCCTCCCTCTGCAGTCTGTGACACAGGCAGCCAATCGGTTTCAACCACGTCTCCCTCTGCAGTCTGTGACACAGGCAGCCAATCGGTGCGGGAAAGAAGATGGAGTTGATCTGTGTCACTGTACAAAGTCAGTGCTTAACTTGTAAAGAAAGAGAAATGACAATAATACTGTCCTTAAGAACCGCAGATTCAAAATCATAACATGTTTATCTGAAAGAGTATTGTACTAGGGTTAAGTGTTTACACTCATGTATTCTACATCATATACAAAAGTAGTAGTATGTGCAGAAAAATTAAAGGCAACATGTTTTGTTATGGCTTTATATTTAAATAGTTTAAAAAACAAACTAATTAAAAGGCATTCAGAGGACACCAGAAGGACGACATTGATTTAAAAAAAAAAAAATACGCACCCAAACCCAACCACGGCCTGCACTATTACCAGCGATGTGTATGCAACCGAAGCCGCTGGGAAAAACGACTAACTTAGGCTAAGTGGTTGTTATCTTTAGTATGTTTTTATTCTCTCTCTCTCTCTCATATATATATATATATATATATATATATATATATATATATATATATATATATATATATATATATATATATACACATTACACACACACACACACACATACGGTTGAAGTCAAAGGTTTGTGTACCCCAATGGAAATGTCTCAAACAAAGAATTGTAGGAAAAATCTAGTGTAGCAAAAGTTTTGCTTTTGTGGATGGGGAAACAAAAAGTTACAAGAAATAGATGTCTACAATTTTTTATTTCAGCAATTCTTTTTGAAAAACTCCATATGATGAACTGCCAATTCAAAAGTATTCATACCCTTTGATGCTATGATAGTATTGTCTACAAGGTGCTAGAAATTTCAATATGATAATGCAGAGCCTAATTTTAGAAAAGTCTAGAAAATGCTGGATTGTAGGTGAACATTCTTAGAGTACAAAAGGGTTAGGCATTGGATGATTGCTGTCATTACCAATAAGTCAATATGGGGGAAAAAGTAAAGAGCTATCTGAAGACCTTAGGCAATAAATGATTTATTGTAATAAAGCTGAAGAAAGACATAAGAAGATTTCCAAGCATTTGAGTATCCCAATTGTAACTACTGTTTCTATTATCAAGATGTACAAGACTCATGTTCCCTCGGTCTGGAAAAAAGAAGGTTCTTTCACCAAGAACAAGTGCAAGAATTTAAAGGACGGTTAATAACAATGCGAGATTGACTGCCAAAGACATTGAAAGTGAATAGGCTACATGTGGAATTGTGATGTCCATTTCAACCATAGGTCGAATATTGCATGGTGAAGGTCTCAATGGTCACAGGCCAAGGAAAAAGCCACAAGGACAATCACTTAAAGTTTGCAAAATGACATTTGAATGTTCTGGGTCAAAAGTTTTGTGGAGTGATGAAACAAAAATTGAGCTACTTGGTCATACTGATAGTTGCTACATTTGGAGAAAGTCTGGTGAAGCATTCAAAGAAAGGAACACCATACTGACTGTAAAGCATGGAGGTGGTAATATCCTTCTGGGACAGTTTTTCCTGTAATGGCACATGAAATTTTGTTCCAATACATGGTAAAATGGATGCCACAGCCATACCCCCCCCCCCCCCCCCCCCCCCCCCCATCCCCCCCCCCCCCCCCCCCCCCTCCCCCCCCTTACAAAACTTGGTTTAAAGTGCAACAGGATGTTCTAACACAACAACAATCCAAAGCACACATCAAAATCTACTTCAGAATGCTTGAAAAATAAAATCAAGGTTCTGGAATGGCCAAGGCAAAGTCCTGATCTAAATCAAATTGAGAATCTTTGGTAGGAGTTAAAGAAGGCTGTGCACAAGACAAGTCCTCGAAATTTGAATGAACTGGAACAATTCTGCATTGAAGAATGGTAAAAAAAAAAAATAAAAAAAAAAAATCACTAAAGAATAATGCCAAAAGCTCATTTACAAATATCCAAATCATTTAAAAGAGGTTATTATTGCAAAAGGCGCCTCAACTAGCTATTAATTTCATTTTTCTTGTCTTACTTTTGAATTAGCACTTTTGGAGTTTTGCAAATAAAATCTACTTAACTTTTTTTTCCTCATCTACAAAAGCAAAACGTATAATTTTCATTGGGGGTATGTAAACTTTTGACTACAACTATTTATAACAATTTAGATATTTTATTTAACATCATGTAATCAAATAAACTACAAAATGATATTGCAGTCTACAGGAAGTCATAAAAGTAGTACAGTATTTTATGTTCGATTTTGAAATGTCACATTTTTCAAATTGTGTCAGTTTTTCATTAAGTATAAAACTACAAAGCGGTATGCAAGTCAATATGTTAACGTAACACTTTTCATCAGGTTTAATTTGACTTAGTGAAGCAAAATGAGTTAATTCTGTAGGGCGGTGCAAAACCTTTGGCAATAGCTGTACATTAACTGAAGCTTGCAGTCTTTCATTTTCCTGTTAAACTCTATGTAAGTGACTTGGGACCTCAGTACTTGGAAACAATAACAGAGTTATTTTTCAGTGCTGAAGACAATTGAATTAGCTTCAAGAACAGTCCACATTCTCGTTTAAACACTGCATATCTATTGTTCTACAAACCTACCTACAGCAAGCAGTATGGGTTTGCTACCAAAACACAAATGTTGATGTAATGGAGTGTTATTTTTAAGCTCATTAATTCAGCACTTCAATTCAAATAACTAACCACAGCTTAATGCTCTGCAGGTTTGATTTTTCGTTGATTAATAGATTGAGTATTACCTGAAATGATGTTCATCATAGTCATTAAAATAATAACAATAATAATATTTTTGAAGCAGTATTTGTGAGACATGGCCTTATTCAATTAAAGTGATGTTAAAATAAATAACAACTGCAACAAAGTATTGTAGCAACTCAAGAGGGTGCAATGACTTACAATGAGGCAAACAATGAACAATAATTTCATAATGAGTAACAGCTCTACTGCTACAGATCACTATTAGATTATACAGATCAAACACACATAGATGGTATCATTGTACTTGTAGAATGTTTTGATACATGGCTGCATTTATTCGATCTTCAACAGACCAAGGACTTCCAAGAGGAACTTAGACACAAACTGTTGGATTGCCCTCCTCCTTGCCCTCTGGATGCCACACCAGTTGTCTCGTCTTGAACGATTCTCCAGGTCATCTATTTTTGCTCTTAGTTCCTTGTTTGTCGTGGACAGGTTAGTGCAGTTTGTTTCCGGGGAGCCGAGGTGGGCCTTGATATTTCTAAGTACTGCCTCATCACCCACTCTCTCTCGCAGCAGGTGCTAACACAAATGCTAACACAGTGGAGCCATTGTGACCAAACTGAATGGATTCCAAATTTCAAGTACCTTTTTCAAGTGCATTTATTTATGTTGCTAACCATCTCAATATTTCAGCTTAATAAATTACAAACTTAATAAATGTAAACCATTTCATAGTATTTACTTCCTCTGTCAATAACTTGGAAAAAACATTAACCCGTGGTAATAGCATGTATTCCTGTTGCCAGTGACAATAACACTCAATTCAATAAATGAGAAGTATAAAATCAATTACTATACTACTATTGTTGAGAAGTCAATTTAATACATAAAAAACAGTAACAGCCAATTCAATAAACTGTAAAATTAAATCATTAGCATTAATTCATGTTGTCAGCGACTACAAGCTGCTACTCAATACACTGTGAAGAATATCATTGCCATCTGCGCACATGGTATGTGGGGTGGACATTATGGCTGCCTTTGACACTATTGATGATCAGATTCTTTTGGAACGCATTGAATATCTGGTGAATGTGAGGGGAACTGCTATGGAGTGGTTCAGCTCATACCTGTCAGATCCACATCAGCATGTGCCCTATGCTGCTTCTACCACTCAAGTAGTCCCACAGGGTTCCGCTCTTGGCCCTCTCGTTTTTAACGTGTATATGCTGTCATTGGGAGATGTTATACAGCAGCATGGGTTAAAATGTCACTCCTAGGCAGATGACACCCACATTTATTTTGAAATTAATTCTAGTACTGGAGCGGTTCTATCTGCATTTATGGCTGATATACAAGCATGGATTTCAAGTAATTTCTTGAAATTAAATGCTAACAAAACTTGAGTTGGTGGTGGTAAGGTCTAAACCCCAACTTCACTCTCTTTCTGGTGTTGCTTCTTCTTTTAGCAATTGTTCTCCAAATGCTTCCTCTGTGGTTCAAAGCTTAGGTGTTCAGTTAGACTAGGTTTATGTTTGACACACACAGATATCTACAGTGGTGAAGGCAGGGTTCTTCCACCTAAAGAAAATCTCTAAATTGTGTCCTTTCCCATCTCCCACTTCGATTATCGCAATGCCTTTTTTCTTCCTGCTTGCTCTATCAATCGTTTACAGTTGGTACACAAAGCAGCACCTAGAATCTGTTCTTCTGTTTTTGCACATCTACATTTGCTACCTGTCTGTTCCCGTATCACTTTCAAGATTCTGCTGCTGACATACAAGACCCTTATATCATGGACCATCCATCTTAGCCCATACACCCCCTGAGAGACAGCTTAGGTCTTCCAAATCTGGACTTCTTAAATGTATTTCCCCTAAATGTATTACTCCTGGTGGGCACAGTGTTAGTTGTATTTCCCCTTCCTTATGGAACTTTCTGCCAGTTGCATTCAAAATTCTACTTCAGTTTCTCAGTTGAGAAATTGTTTGTTTGTCAATGGGTATCAATCGCTGTTTCAGGGCAACCTTACAACGACCAACACCAGTGCATAGGTGGTTGAGCGTTCTCCAATGTGGCCATTTCAAGTCTGATCCAGGTGCCAGTCACTCAAATCAGTTCAAGACCAATATCCCCAATAGGCCCTTTATTGAACACCATTTCTTATCCAGAGTTCTTGCCAGAGTAATATACACCTATTTCCTTTTAATCCTGTGGGGAGGGAGAACACTTGACACAAAACAAAGGGAATGCATACGCACATCCAAATTCTTTCAAGGTGCAGGACAGAAAGATTTGAAAGTTAAACAAACATAGTAAGTATATTATGCTCCAAATTGTTTAGATTTTGTATTATACCCAAGATCAACGTTTCAATCTGCAAGACACTGACACTGCTAAGTCATATTAAAACCTGCATACTGGGGGGGGGGGGGGAGTTCCTGGTATGTTACATGTTTGTGAACTTCGCAAAGTCTTCTGGGAATTCAAATGTAGTTTGGCGCAGTGATGTCGTAGCGCTGTTATGGGCAGTTGCTATAATGGTCGGCGCTGTAATGTCCGTCGCGGTGATGTCGTAGCGCTGCTATGGGTAGTCGCTATAAAGGTTGCCGCAGTAATGTCGTAGGGTGGTCTTGGATTTGCTGTGATGTCGTGATATGCTGTGCAAGCATCCTTAGCCATAGTGTAGCACAAAGCCAGTGTTGTGGGATGTGCACCCCACTTAAGAGTTTGCCAGCTTTCTGAGCAGATTGTTTTTTGTGGCCATCTTTGCCTTGACTTTTTTTGTGTGTTCCTTGTAGAAAAAGATGCGGTCGCGGGTGATGCAATTTGTGGCTGACTTCTTCGTTTTGTAGATGGAACGCAGAAACTTGGGGTATGGATGGATTGGGATTGAGGCAACTGGTATAGTAAGTTGCCAGTTCCTCTAAGACACTGAGGATTCCCTTGACAACCGCAAAGGATTTGGTTTGCTTTGTGATGCAGAGGTGATTTTGGCTGATCATTTGAATAAACATTGAAGAGTAAGGGTGCCAGGACCCTTACCCTTAAAGGAGAGGCCGCTCCCCTGCTTTCAACAAAAAAGCACCTGTTCTCCAGGAGGCTACTGAAAACACCGTGTAACAATTTTTTTTTTTTTTTTTTGTTCCTGGGTAGTAAGTGTTATTTCCTAATTGCTTATGCCTCAAAAGTACAGAAAATGGCTATTATTCCCCACAAACTTTGCTTTTGTGACCAGGACAGTGATATTTCAAAATATCACTATTTCCAATGGGAAAACGGGCAAATGTGTGTTTTTTCGTTCACCTAAAGTCAGAAAAAAATAACATATGAATCCAAATTAACATGTATTTATACTAAAGTAATACAAAAATGACTACAAAAGATTTAGAAGTGAGTAGTTTTTCGAAATTTACGATTCTACTGTAAATACAGTATAATCGTAAATCTCGAAAAACTACTCAGTAGTGATATTTTGAAATATCACTGTCCTGGTCACAAAAGCAAAGTTTGTGGGGAATAATAGCCATTTTCTATACTTTTGAGGCATAAGCAATTAGGAAATAACACTTACTACCCAGGAACAAAAATTGTGTTACATGGTGTAATGAGAGTTAGATCTTAGTCACCTGTTAGCAGGCAACGGTGTTGAATTGTGTCATATCTACGGCTGACAAATGTACGAAAGCTGCGCTGGTTACCATTTTCTTTTCATTTTCTTGTTGATGTGTTGCATCAGTGCTAATGAAGGTTTTAAAATAATTCTCTTACCTCTTACAGACAGATGCTTGGACAGACATGCTCCTTTTACCTCAGATTATGATACACACAAAACTTGTGTTAAAGAAGCTCCTTAGCAAGTTACATCTCAGATGAACAGTTCTCAAGATACACAAACATGAAAGAAAGGCCCTCTACATATATCCCCTCTTTTATGGTACTCTCGGTAGCTATGTTAAAAGAATGTCCTTAGCAAGTTTTTTTTTTCCATTTGGATAAGTGCTGCTCTAGATAAATTACTTCTTAAATTCATTTTTTTTTTTTTGTTGTTGTTGTTAAAATTTCTTATCCAGGAAACTACTTCAGCTTAATAATGAGTCAATTTTAGAAGACAAGTATTTTATGAAGCAAAGCAATATTCACAGAAAACAATAAATATCACATTTGGTATTATATTTCATAACCCAAGGGCCTTAGTATATATTGAAATTTTCATGTTTGCCACTCAGCATTCACTAGACAATCCCTCCGATTAGCTGCAGGGCTTGTGATGGAACCAGAATGTCTAAAGCAATATTATAACCATTCCTCATACTGGGAATAATGTACACCATTTGCTTACAATTTCAACAGGTTACATGGACACTAAAATTAGTTATGATTAGCTACATGGCATCTGTATACTATTTCTGTATAATACATGTTCATACGTCAACTCCAAAAATACAATGAAAACACCACCAATTCCAAGAGTAATAATAATGATACTTAAATCGTGGACATTTGCTGAAAAGCTTTGAAAAGCTTGTAGTAATAATTTGTTTATGTATCCAAGAAAATGGCACAGTACAAAACAATACCTTTTGGTGCCGAAACAGCAATTTGTTATGAACTATTTTTAATTAAAACATACATTTTGTCACATTGTTTACAAAAATATAACTAGACATGTAAGCGTACTGAGTTATACATAAACAACACTGTTGTTTTACATATCAGTGTGTTGCACCAAATGAGGCTCCTTCTAAACTAAATGTCTGCGAGTCCAGCTTTTTAGTTTCTTGTTAACAGTGTTAATGCTTTAAAATGCTAGTAAATGTGTTTATCTTGTGGATCTGAGACGACGCACATAGACAAGAGGCAACAGAGGATGTGGAAGATAAATATAATGCACACAGACGCCTAACCCGTGGGGGCTGGGGGGGTCAAACTATATATATATATTTTTCCCCTCCACTTTTTCCGTTAATTATTTATGTATTATACTTTGTTGTGTTTGGTATTGGTTTGCTTTAAAATAAAATATAAAAATGGAAAAGTATTCAGAGGATGGGCCACATTTATAAACAATCACAATACATTCTCCCTACACCAACATATCAGTTTGAACCAAGGTCTGTACCGTGGCTAACGTTAGCTAACAGAAAGAAAAACATCAACTGTGAACTCAGCAGGCGGTCAGGAGAGTCGACTGCACAAAATATTAATACTTAAATATAGACATTTTTTTTTTTTTATTTGTAACTCGCAAAAATATCTGAAGGAAGAGTGAATATAAAACCATTATTAAAAGAAAAATGGTAAGGAAGAGAGTATCAGACCGTTATTAAAAATGATTGACCAGGAAAAAGGACACAAAGATCTGAAAGCTTGCTTTGTTTTATTTTGCTGCTTGAAATCAACAACAAGACGGACTGAAGCAACTAGCCAGTAGCTGTGCATCTGAGAAGGTCCCTTAGCATCTAGCCCTTAACGTTGCACACATATCAAAATAGAAACCATGAGTGGTGGCTGGACTTGATTTCTGACTATGGACGCTTGTTGTGGACCATTGAGAGTGGCTGATGCCCAGTTGCTGTTCGGAATGTCAGCTGTGGTGACCGGAACTGCTGAACCTGAAGAAATGGTGGCCATGATTGGAGTGGCAAATACTGGCTTTAAGTATTGGAGAAGCAACCCGTTTGTCCATACAGAAATGGCGGCCATGATTGGAGTGGCAAATACTGGATTGAAGTAGTGGAGAAGCAATCCGTTTGTCCATATCGTTGAGCAGTGTATTAATTGAGATGGCGATGGAGTGAATGAGGGGCTTCATGTCCTCCAAATATTATGATAGCCTAATATCTGCTATTAGCTGCTGTGTTGCTGCTACTATTTCATGTATTATGTTACTATCATGTATTATGCACTTTTCACTATTTAATGTAATTTTTATTTTTATTTTTTTACTGTATGTCATGCATTATGCACTTCTCTGCATTTAAAGTTATTGATTTTGTTCTTGTTACTGCATCTTGTAAAGAGCTTTGTGATGGTGGTCCATTATGAAAGGCGCTATTTAAAATAAAAATTGATTGATTGATTGATTGATTATGAATACAAAGGATGAGTTTGGGAATGTCTCCTGGTTGCTGCAGTGCTGTGCTGAGAACTGAAGCCTGTCCTGGGACTCTGTGTGAGCGAGTTTGCGGAAGTGTGTTTGTGAGAAGGAGGCAACGTGGATGAAGCAGATATAAAGGTTCCATTATTATTGAGATTTAAAATAGCTGCTCCAGAGACTGAGCCTGCTTGCTGGGGCAGCAGGTCTGGGTGCTGGGTAGAGGTCTGCATTAAAAGTAGACGGTCCATTGGAGAAATGAGTAAGATATTTTGAGAAGAATCAGGCAGGGAGGGTTTCTGCAACGTATGCAAAAAAGCAAAACACAAGAGAAGGAACACAGATTGTGACGTGGCTTAAATAGGCAGATAGATTTGATAGGCAGGAAGAAAATAGGAGATGAGCTGCTCCAGCTCCTGTCCCCGAACTCCACTTTAAAGTTAACATGTAATGTATCATCTCCTTTTTAAAATCAAGTTTATGTCTTTTCAATTTCATGCATGCATGCATACACTGCAATAAAGAATGAGGACAGCTTACTGCTTTCTTGGATTTTAAGATTATTTAAGATGACAATTATTTCTTTAATAGGAAACCAAACCATATTGCCCTATGCAATTTAAAAGTTGTGGTTCTGACTACTACAACATTTTCATATTAGCATATCAACAAAAAAAAAAGATCATGTAAAACTTTTTTTTTTTTTTTTTTTTTTAAGATGTTGAATGAAATTTGTTAACACTAGAAGCGCCAGAATTTCTAAACTACCTGGAAGCGCCATTTTAACTGGCAGCTTTTTAAACAGCTGTACTATGATAATGAAAGACAAATGATTGTAATAAAACTTTTATTTATGAACATCAAATCCAACATTGCATAGCAGAAACACAATATTGATCGTATTTGCTTTAGTAAAAGTCGACCTTGTGTAAAAGAGATTTGGGTACAATTTTTTTTTTTTTTAATTTGTTACTGAAACAGAGATGGTAAGTTTAGTGTAATAAAACAAAAAAATAACCCCTGACATCAAAACTGTTATTAGAGTAGACTTCAGGTGTTAGTTTCCTTATTTATATGTATTTGATATCCTGACGGCGTTTGCAAAAATAACAATTTTATAAAGCACTTCTACCTAGAACAGCAGTACATGATGGTTTTTTTTTTGTTTGTTTTTTTGTATAGCCTACAATGGTATTATTTTAGTATGCAAGCCCCACCCCCAGTTCCTTCTTAGCCCGCATGGAAGTATATATTTCAATGGAATGTGGGAGGTGTTGTGGTCCGGCTGTACAGCTGCTTCTGTGATTTACGTGACAGCTCTGGATGTAAACAAACATTGATTTTAAAAAAAAAAAACATTTTTTATTTATACACAGACAATGTCACTGAATCGTTTGCGCCAAAACTTCAGATGTGTTGATTTGAGAGAAATTAGAAGAGTTTGCTCTGGCAACAAGGGCAGCAAGGATTTGCCCACAACAATCGATGTGCTGCTGTTTCTCAAAGAAACACTATGCTGCATGGTTGCACAATTGAAAAGGTAACGTTATTATGATTATTATTGCTTTATTATATTATTATTATTATTATTACTACTACTACATGCATGTCAGCTTTTGAAAATACAAAATCGGGAGTGTAGATCGGGGACCGCGAGGGGTGGGGGGGGCAGGGTGAGGGTGCATGGCTAAGTACTGTATGTGAACTTGCCTCGAGCGCTGAATGCATGCCTGTCACGGGGCTCCCCTGTGTCCTAAACCCTGCTAGGTATAGACAGGGATTGCATTGAAGAGCCCTTGACGCATTTTTGGTGGACACACAACTTCATCCATCCTAAAATGTTGGCAGACCCAACTGGCTATGTCAGGTGTCAATTGCATGAAATGGTCATAAGAAACACACATCCCCATGCAGAAGAGTGTGTCAAAGAGGTTTCTGTTATGTGTGACAGCATGGATCTTCAGTGCAATGTACAGTGGACGTGGTGTTTCACGGTCATGATTGTGACCAACTGTACCAGAGGAATCCACAGCTCATGGGTGTTTCACACTGTTGAACATGAGGAGCTGAGATATGGAGAGAGCTGCCATTGTGTTGGAAGTTGTGACAACCTGAGTTTAATGCGTGATTTTTGGACGCTCTTTTATCATGTCACAAAAGCCAACATGGATGGTACTACAGCATCTTGCCGGGATTCTTGCTTGAATGATCCATCAATGAGAACTTTCTGCTGAACATTTCTCTGCACAAGCTGCCCGTGCCAAACGCATTGCATCACTATCATGGTCACCTGCCTTCCTAAGAGCACCACCAATGTCGTCATCCAATGCGAGAAACACACCTTCCCCTGTGAATGTGCCCTTAGATCAGGAAACACAGATTGTAATCTGACTTGCAGTCTGATAGTGTGAATTCGGCCCTCAACAACAGCACCCACCCAAAACAGGCCTTGCATATGTGTGCCAGATCAGCTAGCTGGAAGACTAGGGAAACTGATTCTTCCATGAGAACTTTTCCATGTAGGACACTAACTGATACATCTGCTGATCACTAACTTACATAAAGGTAAGAACGCTTCATTGTGTTTATGTTTACTGTCATGCTGGTTGTGTGATGTTGAGTTGAGGGGATACATCTATTATTATATGATAGTGTTTTTTGCTCATGACCCCTCCCATGTAAATTATTTTAGGTTTAAGTGTAGTAGAGTCTACCAGGATGTGGCGTTTTGCCATGGTGATAGGGGAGGAGAGGGAACCAACACCACAGCTGAAGTGTTTGCAGGAGTGCAAAAGAGATTCACCTGCAGCATATAAGCATAGCATAACAGTGTTAGTATAGTACTGCATTGTAGTGGCCCAGAAGTGTAAAACACAATTAGAAAAAATATCAAATAAATATTCTGGAGAACAAAAAAAAAAAAAAATTGTGTCCTCAAAATATTTTTTTGTGTTTTTTTTTTTAAATATTATTTATGTTTTAAAAATATTTATTTGTGTTTTTAAAAATATTTGTTGTAAAAATATATTTTGAGTTTTAAAAATATTTGTGTTCTAAAAATATTTAAATTCCGTTTTGCACTTCTATGCAAGTTGAAAATACTGATTAACTCTCGTGGCCATTATTATGATACATGTGGCAGCTTCTACATCATTATGACAACAATATACACTCTGTGGGACAGAATATCACCATAATTCTCATAAAAGTAGTTTTCATTGAAACATATATGTTATGATGCAGCGTACAGACAATTGTAAATCAGCATTGTTCAAGGTCATTGACCTCTCAATTTAAATACATGTTAAACCTCACCTTTGAAAATAATCTGTAGATGCTTGCAGGACACAAACACAGAAACCCACACAACGACTGTGTAATTTAGGGAGTTGATGATGTTATGACACATGGTTCTAAAATAGCAAATTATCATTGTACGAGGTCACTGACCTGTCACGGTCATCAGAGGTCAAATCCAAGATGACTCCACGTCTGAAAATATATCTTAGGGTATGTAGAAACACTGTAGAAAATGTCGTGCTTTATGTCATGCTTTATCATAAAATGCACAATACTTGTGCAATAATACTGTACTATTTTAGCCTCAAAGTTCTTAACACAGAACTCCGCCCCTTCAACTCGATTGGTTAAACGTTGTGTTGACGTAACGCAGCTGTCACGTGGTTAAAAGATTTTTTTTTTTTTTCACCCAGCAACAAGCAAGTGATCTAGTCTGTTAGAAGCGCAATCAATCCTAATTGCTAAAGGCACAGTAGCATTTGCAAGATGGGCGGATCGGGTTTTTTCCAGCTGGGCAGCGACAGCCACTTTGCTGGGGGGCCCGTCTGGCTAAAAAAGCCTTGGGAGAACCTTGCTGCATTAATATGGGGCATAACTAGGCTTTAGGGATGTCACGGTATACCGGTTTTGCGGTATACCACGGTATAAACTGCCATGGTTTTGAAACAAAAAACATTTTTCTATACCATTGAAATCAATACAATATAGCTGACAATTTAGTCTGGGCTTTGTAATAAAATTAAAATTATTGTAAAAGAACGTATTATATACTCATGTCGACTGCTGAAACACCAATGAAAGTCATTCTACACATCATCATCTTCATATTATTATTATTATTATTATTATTATTATTATTATTATTGTAGCAATCCCGGTTCCCGCAGGCAAGTGCCTCACACAGGGCGAGGCAATCCACACAAAGAGGCAGAGGGCGGGAACGAAACCGGGACCTCTTGCACTAAAGCATAGCGCTGATACCACTGCACAAAAGAGGCACGTATGCATGTACTTCAGATTGTACACAACAAAAATAAATGAGATCTCACCTAAAATAGAATTAAGTGAATGCTTTTCTGTATAGTACAGTAATATCCAGTTGCACACCATTGATGCAGAATGTAAATATGTCGCCATGGAGAACATAGTAGAGGCTTATACAGTACCTTTTATTTTCTATTATTTAGTATGCATGTCTTGGCAGTGCCACACTAGCACACCGACATCTAGTATAGACAGTGCATCTTGAGCTGCATGGCAGTGACTTATTATTAGCATATGACAAAATAAAAAAAATAAAAAAAAACTATGATCAGCTACTCACAGCTCCTCTTCTGGGGTCAGGCATACAATGTTTCAGCTGCAGTTACAAAGACAAAGACTTTCACAGCAGAACCAGGTCATGTTTTACTTGTAACACCCCTTTGTCCAAAGCTCATCCAATAATGATGGCTTACATAGGGAAGGTCAAGGAAAGGCGATAACAGCAGAAAATGTTATCAATACCATTTTCCTCTACAAATATACATCGTCCCGTTGTCTGCCACAATAACCTCAGCAAAACAATGGACTCCAAAAGTTTGCAAGATATAGAACTGTTTGAACTGAGGACAGTATGTCTAGAAAAACATGCAGAAAACTGCTTATGGTGTTACTCGCTCTGTAGATGCAAGAGCCACATTAAATGAGAAAAGGCCATAACAGACACCACTGAGAAGATAGATATCACACATGGTAACAGAGTGCCAGAAATGTGTTCGCTCCCTGCCCTGAGCCTGACACTGCAGCATAACCAGTTTAACCCTGTGCTGTAACCCACATTAAAGAGCTTAACCAAAAAAAGAGACAACATTTTCTGTATTTACTCACTCCAGAACCTTCCTCCACTTTTGGCTAGAAGCCTACTTAAGAGGTCAGAAAGAATTTTCGGTGCACAAATCAAACAGCACATAAATGACACAGAATCAGCAGTACAGGTGTAGAACTAGAGACACTAAATCTGCAGCACTGCAGTTTCAATTTCTGCAAGTCGCTTTTGGGTATTGGAATGAGGTTAGAGGCATGCAGGTTATCTTCTTGGCCTGATTAGAAAGTTACTGACAGCTCATCATTTTCATGATTAAAAAAGCTGCAAGAACAGCAAAATAAAGCAATCATTTTGCACAACAAGACCCCAATTAAGGTACAGAATAAACGTTGAGACAATAGTATTCACAGCAGAAAAGCTATGACACCATAGCAGTAACTTAAAGGGCCAGGTAAACAGAATAAGCATGCATTTAATAGACCTAGTAATGTAGCCAGAACCAAGCATATTCTACATTAACTGAAGTATATAGCATTTATTTTAGGTGTACAGTAAAATAAGCAGCAGTTATAAGCCTTTTAACCTACATCAGAAATCTAAATGGCCCTCAAGTTAGGAAGCTGTCCACCCCCAGTTTAGAAAAAAAATAGTTTAATAGAAAATCAACTTATTTGTCACACAATCTGCAATCAAAGTGCTTAATGCAATACATACTAAAGCAGTATCTGCATACAACAGCGAACTTACTCTTCCCTTTCAACTTCAAAATGTAATCATTACCGAATGGGTATTTATGTGGTGCAGTCTTGCCCACCCCCAAGGGTAGAAATGACTGCATGCGCAGATCTCAGTGCCATTTTTCCTTTCAAGAACTGACCTGACAAGACAGCCTATTCAGATAAGTACTTGTTACTTTTCTGCTATAGATTTTTGCTTTCATTGTGTTTTACACAAGTTATATGTGACATTAAAAATAACCACTCTATTAGTTTTACTAATTACACGTATTTGTGCATTACAGCCTGTTTGTTACATTCTGCTACGGTCTTGTGCCCCACGTGAAGCAGCGGCTTGAGTCACTCCTTCCCAGAGATTAAGCAACGTAAGTCGGCTGACTTTGTGCTCTCCCCCTGCCTGCAATAGCTCCGGCTGGAGTTATTTTAGACCTGTCTGCAGCGTGTGCTATGGTACACGTGTAGTGACAGTAGCTGCTAGGTTCAGCAGTGCTGTGCAGGACCAAGAGGCTGCTTCAGTTGTGGTTGTTGCAATCTCTACCAGAGCATCCTGAAGCCGTTTTGGCGACAGATTTTGCACTATTACGAGGGAGGTTAGTCACTCTAACAAGCAGGCTTCCCTCAGTCTCATGTGACTACTGACCAAGTGGTTTTGCCAGTAGTTTGCACAGGTGGGGATCCCTGTACAATGCTACCCATGGTAACTGGAAACCGGTGGAACCATACCTGTACCAAGGTAACCGACTCGGTCCGTTCCCAATTAGGTACCATACCGTACCAAATACCAACCTGGTGCTAAAGTCACCCGGTGCTTTTATCCCTGCGACACATGCAAGGCCAGTCCCTGCCTGTTGAGGACAAACACGTCAGATGCTTTTCCAGCCTGGGGCCAGAGCATGCAAAGGAGGCACTGGTGAACCGTAGTTTCTGCAAGTTTTGTGCACATTCCTCCAAGCGCATGCTGGAAAAATGTCTCTACAGAGTGCTCTGCATCTCTCACTCCTGCACAGCGCTCTTCCCCATCACACTCTGGTAGAGAGGTGACTGTGTCCTCACCCCATGGCTCTGTGCCAAGGGAGAGTAGAAGACGCATCTGGGAAAGTAGCCCACACAGGAAGTCGTCTTCACTGTCTTCATCCTCCTCTGCCTCTCCTTCTCTTCCCCGAGGAAGAGGAGTCCACATTCCAAGTGATCGGCAGATGGAGAAGCTCTGGGCAGCAGTTTCCCACCAAGGAATGGTGCTCGCAGAGTTACTGTATAAACGTTCGGCGCCACCTACCCCGCTTGTCTACTTGGGGGTGTCCCAGGGGGCTACCATCACAGATTCATGGCACAATGACGCGCTCTTGCTTGCCGCCTCTGAGAAGGTGGCGAACAAGAGCTGGCGTTCCAGTCTCATGATGTGGAGTCAGATAACACATCCCCTGCAGTTAAGCTGTCCCTGACAGTAGAGCTTCTACCACTGATCAAGAGGCCCATTGGAGTCTTGCAAGTGCCCTGGCCTACAGAACATTAGACAAGGCAGTCCGTCTTTGATTACGAGGCTAGCACGTAATCCAGTTGTCCTGGGGTCACCCTATATTTGTGAACGGTGCCTGGCCCAATTTCCACCAGTGGAGGCTTCAATTGTAGCATTAATACAGGCACCTGATTTAGCACTCCTGTCCAAGGACGCTGTCTGCCCCAACAAACAGGGCCGATCCTCAAGTGTGCCTATTCAGCCAGTGCATTTGCCACACAGCTGGGCAACTTTAATAGTATTCTGGTAGCCTACCAGTCCTATTTGCTGAGGTCACTCTGACAGCCACAGGCCATCATCCACCACAACTGCATGAGTTGCGCCTGGTTATTAAGACCCTGCTCCGTCTGTCAAAATTGAACAGGCAGGTTGTAGGTAGAAACCTGGCTGCGCTGTTAGTTGCACGCAGGCAGCTTGGGCTTTCCCAGGCACACGTGCCTGACAGGGACAAAGCACAGCTGTTGGATGCACCTATTACACCAGGGAATTCCTTTGGTCCCATAGTAGATGAGATGCTGCAGCACTCTCACCGCGAGCAGTAATTCATTGACTTTCTCCCCAGGAGCTCACTTCCTGGTGGGGCAATTTTTGAAAGGAGCTCGGTGGCTTCAGCCGCCTATGAAGGATATTGTTCCTCACTGGAGGCTTAACGGTGCTTGATGCACTCCTGAAGCCTCCATTTAAGCCTGCCAGGATGTGAGTGGCGTGGGAATAACTAAATGTCCAAATCAGAGGGTATATTTACACAGAAAGTCAGTATCGTGTGGGGATCATACGGCTGGTTTTTAGTTCCAAACAAAAAGGTTTCACAAAAATAAATAATACTGTGATCCACAAGTGCACGGGTTAAAGGAGTGTGCAAAGGAAAGTGCTCCAGGTGCGGGTACAGCTTGCGGTAGTGTGGCAGGAGCTCTGGGTGTACGTGCTGGTCAGGTTACGCTCTGTACAAATTCTGCTTTTTTGCCAAAGACTATCTCGCCATTTCATGTCAACCAGTCTGTGGAATTGGAGGATTTCCATCCCCCTCCTTTTCGGCTCCATATCCTCTTTCCAGAGTGGGCCCTAGCATATTATGTTGACAGGACAAAAAGTTGGAGGCAGTCCAAACAATTTGTCTGCTATGGGGCACAGTCCCATGTTCAAGCCCTGTCTAAGCAGAGGCTGTCCAAATGGATAGCAGACACAGTCAGGACTGCCTGTGAACAAGGCAACTTGCCGCGGCACGAAAAGATCACTGCCCATTCCACCAGGGGCATGACAACCGTGTGTGCTTTAGTCCAGGGTGCATCTGTCAAAGACATTTGCAGTGCAGCGGTGTGGGCTACTCCCCATACCTTTACGAGGTTCTATAGACTCAACTGAGTTTCTCACTCAATTGTTTAGCCCTAGCCACTTACTGGTGTTCCGAATAGTAGCGCACATGGCAGCCTCGGCTTAGCTTTGCAGCATCCGGTCGTGCAGCAATCAAGCTGTTGCGACAGCTTCTGTATACTGACCCATTCAGTTACATTTGGTTACATTTCATACTTGAAAGGGAACGTTAGGTTATCATTATAACCCTGGTGCCTTACAACGCCTTATATCATGTCAACCCATCCCCCGTCGTGCCTTAATGCTTCAATGCTGTGTGCTTACAGGTTCTGATCCCTGATGATGAGATCTGGTTAAAAGCTCTACTGTATGACCAACTGACTTTTTTGTGTAGCGGTAAAGACGAAGGCTGTAAATATGTGTTTAATCGATTGAACATGTAAACCTTTTGTTTAAATGGTTGTTTACTGTTTAAACCATTTTTTTTTTTTGGGGGGGGGGGGGGGGGGGGTAGCCTTGATTTAGTATTTATTTTCATCTTTGTATTTTACTATTGTATTTTTTACCAATCCTACATTGAATACTGCATGTGCAAATGAATTACAGTGACTAATAATGCATCAATTTATTTAAAGGAATAACATTTTTTAATAATAATACATGCAAGATCCCCATGAAAACAGAACATGTTCATTTAAACATTTAGTAAAAATACTATTTTCTTTTTTCATTTCTTTTTGATTACCGTTTTAAATGGTTAAACAGCTATGCAGATTTACCATGCAGTTCAGTTCAGTTTTATCAACTATAGCAAATTCTTTTGGGGTAAAAAGGTGATCAGCACACAAACACTCTGCTTCAGAGAGTGCCAATTTCAGAATTTTCATTAACTAATGCACATTAAGGTAATTGTGAGTTTTTGCTGTACATTTTCACTTGAAAGCCTGCCAACAAAGCACGCAACAACAAAGTACAATACATTCAAAACATTTACAGCAGCTGACCACATTCTTCACCGGGCGGGGCAGGGCACTATTATTGGTAGGGTTTGGATTGTTCACCACATGCTTTATTGCAATTAAAATACAGAAAGGGGGTGGTTTTACACCAAAAAAATAATTAATTTATTAAAAATGTTATGTATTGAGAAAAACATTTTCTAAAATCAGTTTCCTGATAATACTCCATGACCTCACCCCACAATCATGTACTCAATCTAACAATTACTTCAATGTAAGTTCACTGCACATTATTATTTCCATTTCTATAGCAAGCAAAAAAAAAAAAAAAAAAAAAAAAGTAAAAAAAAAAAAAAAAAAAAAACCACACATGAAAATAATAAATCTAAAGGGAAGTCTGCTTTTTTTTTTTTCCTTTTTCTGTATGAGTTTTATATAAATCAGTATTTAAAAAAAATATTATTATTGTTTCTCAATTACTTAAATATGATGACCAGGGTTATCACATACTGCACAAATACAGATCTAGAAACTATCCCCTTTCAAAAGCAACAAGGAAATAACAAACGCCATGGTTAATTTAAAAAATAAAAGGTAAAAAAAAAATAAAAAAAATTGCCTAACAAATTGAAGTACAGTAAAATTTATACACTGCTTTGAAAAATCTAAAGTTGTTCTCTTACCACTTGTCCATTCTGCGGGTTCTTATGTGCATACGGAGGCCCACGTATGTGATTCCACATCTGTCCTGATGTCATGGCAAACACCACACACTAAAAAATATAAGACAAAGGCTAGTAAATCAATCCTCTTTAATATTTAAAAACACAGAAAATGTTACTGCATACAAAATGCTTACACACCAGAGCTGCCATTCCCCAGCCAGTCTTATTGTAAATAAACTCCAGGTTGTTTCTTCTCAGGTAAAGCAAACCACCAACTAGAGACACCAGAAGAGCCAGTGCAATAGTACCTGAATAGTTTGGAGGTCTAAACACTCGGATCTGGTGTGTAAAAAAAAAAAAAAAAAAAAAAATTTCATCATTTGATCAAGCACATACTTAATTTAACATACCTCACAAAATTGCCAAAACCGTCACTGTAAAAATCATATTTTCTATATCTCAGTTCTACCTACGACCGAAGCATTGTTTGTTTTGTTTGTTACATGTTTGTTTGTTTCTTGCAGAGAAGGAGTAAGGGCCAGAAGCCAACACTACAAAGCCAGCCCACACCCATTAGCACTTCCTTCACTGTACAGCATGGACACTCTCCACGATTCCCCAGATTAGAAAACCACTATTTCGTGCACTGTGGACGTGGATTGGGGATTATTTGTGTGTATTTTTGTTTGAGCTTTCAAGTCTTTATTGCTGGTAGAGGGGAGGTGGCTCTCTTTGTTTATGTTTTTGGAAGAAATGTGTGTATATATAGTCAAAAATGTCACCCTCCACTTCTTATAACCATATTCAAATGTCCCTGCCAGCATATAACAGTCAAAGGGCTTTGGTTATTATTACACTACAGTTAATATCACTCACATTTAACAGAAATAAAAATAAAATGATTACAAGGAGTATGTTGATGTACACAGTTTTGAAACATTCAATGTAACACAATATAGAATACATAACATAACAGTGTATGTGTACCATTCATTTCCTTATGTATTGTCTATATTTAAAATACTTATTAATGAACGTTATTTTAAATCAAGGCAATACCTAGTACTATATTTGAGTCCCACAACATGTTTGTTGTATTAAATATGTGTTGCATTTTGTGTTTTAATACCAGGTTATTGGTTAACACCTGATGAAAACAGCTCAAGAGGTATGCACAGTCCCTGCAAAGTGATATTAAAACATGGTTATCTGTAAATGTCTTTTTACACTGTTTCTTTTTAACTCACTCACTCACAAAAAAAAAACATAAATCTCAAACAGTTGCCCATAGTGCAAGGCAATCATAGCATACACTTTCTAAAATGTCATCACTCACTATTTGAATATCAAACAAAGGTTTGAAGAAGAGGTCTTAAGAGCATGACTTTTGTCAGCTTAAAAAAGCACAGTTTTGAAAGTTCACACTA